>NC_056523.1:313946674-314031213 GCF_019175285.1 Sceloporus undulatus | reverse complement strand
AACCTCCCCTTTCACCCCGGAAGCGTTTAAGGTCGCAACCCATGCAGGGCACCACTGAGCATGTGCGAGGGGGCCGATACAAATCGGCCAATCCTCATGTTGAGCACCGGTGTGACAAAACATTCTGCACTGAATGCACTTCGCGCGAATGCGTATTGGCCAATTTGAATCATGCCAATGCGGAGGGACTCCCAGGTATGATGGTATTGTGCGAAATAACGTGAATTCGAACCGCCCAGTGCAGAAGACCCCCAGTTCCACACTCATCTGATAAGGGCTTATGAAAGGATGGCAGCCTGAGTGGACCTTGAAGCCCTGCAGGATCAAACTCATAAACTTGTGGCTGTGAGTGGCTGCAGTACTGTCATTTAGCTACTGTGCTGCCAGGGCTACCCAGTGAGAAGGCTAAAGAATTTGTAAAACTACAAATCCCAGGATTCCACAGGCTGGAGCTACAGTACTTAAGATGATGTTAATCTGCATTATTTCTGCAGCGTAGATGTACCCACTGGCTCAACCCCATTTCTGAGAGCATAGGTGAGTATGCTCTGGAGTCCGGAGAGTTTTACCACCTTATTTTCAGCTCTTCTAAAGGGCTGAAGGGCACAGTTGTGGCTTCCATTTGGGGCAACCTGAAGTGGCATGTGTGTTGCTTCTTGGGCATAGAGTTGGCTGTTTGGGTGTGGGCCCCATGGCACATAATAGCCCTGAAAAGGGTACGTGTTAAGCACATTTTTGGCTGAACCCTTTAGGGGCTCAGTAAGGTTGCCAAGGGCCAGACACCACATATATTGTATACATACACCCCCACCCCCAGGACAGCCTGTAGTCGCATTTCTGCCTTAGAGTGAAGGAAGGAGAGACTTCTTATTCAAGTTGTTGTTGTTGTTGTTGTTGTTGTTGTTGTTGTTGTTGTGTGCATTCAAGGTTTTTCCGACTTTTGACGCTTAATTACAGTGTGCAAACATCATATGATGAAATCCGCATGCCACACTACAGGCATGAGCCCCATTGTTTTCAATGGGGCTCCACCATATGCAGTATTTCTCTTATGTGTGTGTGTGTGTGTGTGTATCCAGAACGGATCTCCCGCATAAGGGAAGGACACACTGTATTTAGGGCAAGGTAACCAGATGTCATAACTGCAAAGGAGGGTGAGGCTCAGTAAAATGTAAAACGTTCAAGAAAAATGTAGCACATTATAAACTGAAAGCTAAAATCACTAATATTGATATATACACATGCTTCTTAGTAATGCTCAAAATGGAAGATATTTTGGAACTCCTTCCTGGACAGAAGGTTGAAATGTCCTGGAAAAGAAGGATATGTGATCACTCTGATTTAGGGTTCCCAAATTTCAGTGCCTGGCTCTGAGTCTCAATGCCTGCCCCCTCTTTTTCACTCCTCAGGACAAGGAGGAGGAATCTCACGGCAAGAATATTTTTGTGAGAAGTGTGCATATTTAGGTAATCCTCTTGTGCAGTATGTTTGAGTACTCTGTGTTGATGCTTCATGTTTAATACCACTTGTAACACTACTCTTGTTAACATCACCAGACCCAGTCCCAGACAAGGGATCATCCCTGGGTCTCTCTGAAATCTCAGGGCCTGGGACAGACTTGACCTGGCAACCTATTAACTACAGAGTTGCCCAGTCATTGTTGTTCTTAACTATGAACACTGCAAAGCCTGTTTACTACATGTGAAAGTGTGGCATGTAATATGCTACCTCTTTTGGCAGGGATGTAGCCAGGGGGGGGGGGGTCTGGGGGGCCCGGACCCCCCCCTCCCTTAAGAAAAATGAATGGTGTGTGCTGCTGCGCCGCCGCACTCAACCCCCTTTAAAATGGGGGCATTTAGTCGGGCCCCCCCCCCCTTCCTAAAATCCTAGCTACGTCCCTGCTTTTGGGGCTCTGCCACAATGATGGCTTCCCTGTTCTGTTTCATGTGAGGCTGTTGACTCTATATTTGTTTTATGTTATTACGGTCTTTTCAGAAAGGACAAAATATGGATGCTCTCTGCATTGGTTAATGCATCATTTGTATCTGTCTAAAGAGTTCAGAGACCAGGGTTCAACCATGGTTCAGGTGAATTTCACACGAAGCTACATTCTATGGTCTTTAAGCTGTCCCTGGAACACAGAAATACATTTTTAGTTATAGTCACTGCTCCAAATCCAGGATGAGCACACAGTTCCAGTGTTGGGCAATGCCATGAGGAATCCTGTTTACAGTGCATTGCATTGTAAAATTGGCAAGCCAGGTTTGTTCTGTTCAGTTGCAACATCCATGCCTTGTTATGTTGGTTAAATACTTCTTGTTTTTGGGGAAACCTTGAAACAAGAAATAGGATGATTACGTACTTGTCTCAATGTCTGGTTTTAGTGGTACCACCTGCTTGCAGAGCAGAAGCAGAAACTGGAAAGGAACCCTCCCAAAAAAGGAATTCAACCAGATCAATAAAATAGGATTTGGAAGAAACATGTTAGAAATAACAAATTAATTGTAGTTAATCCCTTCTACAATAACTAGCATGTAGTAAAGTAACACTATGAGTGTAATTTTACAGGAAATAACTTCACCCTCCATAAGATGTATATGTAACTGTTAGTTATTTTTATAGTTACGTGGGGAGCAGTGTATAGCCTTATTACTAAGGCTTCATCTGCACTGCAGAAACGATGCAGTTTGACAATGCTTTAACTACCATGGCTCAATGCTATGGCATCCTGGGATCTGTAGTTTGCTTAGCACCAGAGCTTTCTGACAGAGACAGTTAAATATCTCACAGAACTACACATCTCAGAATTCCATAGCATTGAACCATAGCAGTTAAAACAATGTCAGACTGCATTATTTCTGAAGTGCAGATACAGCCACAGAAATGTTTGGTGCCACAGATCAGTGGTTTACAGTGTTCTGTTGTTGTTTTTAACAATACGAAAATTAAAAATTATTTTTTTAATATTTGAAACTCTAGAGGCAAGTAACTACTTTTGCAGCAATAGGACTGTAACTGTGAATAACTGCATCTTGAAAACAAAGTTCCAGACTCTGGAACTTACATGAAGAGTGTTTATTGTTTACACAAGCCAGTTAAACTAGACCCCATTTGTAGGCTGCTTGCAGTAGTCAAACGTCAAGGGTCAAGCAAACAGATAGTCCACCATAACAGCCAAAGACAGCAAGATTATTCTGCAATCGACAAACACTGCCCTCTGTCTGTTTTGGGGGTTTTCAGGGTTGATGAGCAAAATGCTTGCATAACTTGTTTACATATCCTGATTGCTGGATCATGTTTTCGATGTCTGAAGAACACCTCTGTTGATGCCAACACTGAGTGAGCTAATGCTGCACAGTATCCAAGATTGTGAGCCAGGGGACACTGTGCTGGATTTTAGTAATACATTGGGAACATAGAATCCCACAAGTGCTTCTCTTCATCCTTGGCAATAAAAATATGGTAATAAATAAATATCTAACATTGCCTTCTTCATCAGGGGTGTCATTAGGGGTGTGTGGGGAGTGCAAGCTGCCCCAGGTGACACCCTAACTATCTCCCTTTGGGCAGAAATGGGCTGTAGTGTTTGCCTGTGTCCCTTTAAAATGTTGAGGAGATGGCGTAAGTGGGGTGAAGCACAGTGGGAAGAGAAAGGAGAGGCCCCAGGGTTTATATATATATATATTAATTAAATTTATTTTTAATTTTTTAAAAAATCATCACATCTTACCAACTTTTCACTTTAGCTTCATGAAACAATGTACATGCAAATACATTTAGGCTGTGTCTAAGTTATTTGAATTTAAAGATATAATTGTAATTTTATTATAATTACATCTTCAGAAAATGCTGGCATGGAAGTGAGTGGGGTATATATATACTGTGTGACCCTTGGTTGAGAGAAAGTGATTTACATGTTGATCTGTGTGTTGGTCTGTTGTTCAACGTGCTGGGTCTTGATTTTGGTGTTTTTCAGGACTGATAGCCAAACTTTGTTTACTTTAAGGGCTTCTTCTTTCCTGTTGAAGTTGTCTAGGTGTTTGTAGATTTCAATGGCTTCCCTGTGCATTCTGATCTGAAACATCATTCAAATATGTGTCAATCATTGGCACAATGGACCTCCTTCTCCTCATGCAGATGAAACCCAGCAAAGTAGTTCAGAGGAGGGAGGTTACAATCATGGCAATAGTGTCAGAATCATGACTAACAAACATGAATATGAAACAGTTTCAGATGAGTAAGTATAGGCAACTCTTTTGTATTGATGATCACTACTATAGTGGCATTATTGTCTAGATTATAACTCCCCCAAAACTGACTACCAGGCATCAGCTGCATGGGAAGGAAATCCATTCTGCCAGTGACTGAAGTACAGTTGAATTACTTTTCTGCCAGGTTGGGGTTTGGCCAGGAGAAGTTATTTAGTTAAGTATACTTAAGTAAGTAGCTGATACAGAATTCCAGCATGTAACTAATTGTTTTAAAGTAATGTTTCCATTTCTCTTCTCACATCACAATTCAAGTTTGGAGTTCTCTTGCCCTGGCCATGAAAGGTAAAGTGGATAGAATTATGAAGGCAAGACCTACATCCAGAAACTTTAGGCAAGGTCTGATCCCACCAGAACTCTGGAAAGACCCACAGCTCACCTAGCTTTTCCTCCCTGCATCCTCATGCTCTGAGAACCACCAGATAGCTGCGTTTGACTGCCATTTTAGCTTGCCAACAATGGCCTAGGTAGCCTGCCATTCTCAGGCATTGTGGGAAACTAAAAAGGAGGCAATCATCCACCTCCTGTTACCTTGACTGTCACTACTGGTGGGTAAACCGCATCAGGACAGGAAAGAGCCCACCAGTATGAAGTGTGAGCAGGGTCCTTTCAAACCTGGAGATGTAGAGAAGGCATCTTGGACTGCCGCATCCATTTTCTGGAACTCTCTCCCAGGAGACCTGTCTGGTTTCTAGGCAATCATCACCAGCAGAGTCTTCAGATCTGTTTTTTAATGCAGCTTTTAACACCCATCTCAGCTTTGCAATTATGATTAGATTTCCCCTCTTATTATTACATTTTGTTTACTTTAAACCTGGAAACCTATGCTGAAGTGTGGTATTAAACTACAGTAGGTCCTTGGTATCCATTGGAGTGATACCAAAATCCATGGATGCTCAAATCCCATTAAATACAATGACATGGTAAAATGGTGTCCTTTATATTAAATGGCAAAATTAAGCGTTTCTTTTTGGAATTTATATATTTTTTGAATATTTTCAAGGTGTGGATCCTTGAATCTGTGGATACAGAGGGCCAATTGTATAAAAATAATGCAAAGGCAACAGACAGAAGATATTTAGAATAACACAAAACCTCTTGGATTACATGGCGACAGTGTGTCCAGATAACAGGTCACTTTGGTCCATCTAGAAAAAGAGCATTTGCTTGCTTGTTTGTTTGTTTAAAACAGCTACAACCCTGCCTTTTAATCTCAGGAAATAATGAGGCGGCTCACTGATATAGAATATAAGATTGCAATAAAATCTATATAAGATTTCTGCAATCTTATATAGAATATAAGATTGCAGAAATAGCAGCAGTATCTTAAAGGAAAATTGAACATCGGTATAGGAACAAAGAAAGTGGTTAGCTACACAGTCAGACCATGGGCCGCTCTGCCTAGGTCAAAACTGTGTACTCTGGGAGTGGATTTCACACAGTGTTCTTCCCCTGCTCTATCTGGACATATAGGGAACTGAACCTGTGATCTGTATGCAAAACCTCTGCTCTTTCACTGAGCTATCACCCTTTCCATCTTTTGAATCTTTCAGAGAGATGGGGCCCAGAGAGCAAACATAGACAGAGCATGCCAAGATGAGGAGGCATAATGAAAAGGTTTATTTATTTATTTTATATGTCACCTAAGGTAGCTCACCAAAAGAGAGACAGAGACAGAGACAGAGACAGAGAGAGAGAGAGAGAGAGGCTGAAACAAGATAATGGAAAGACCTTATAATAAAAAGTTAAAACACAGTTAAACAAGTCAACATCTTCAAATGCCATACAAAAATTTAAAGTGCAAAATAATTTGAAAACATAATGGTCGGAGTTACAAATATATAACCTGGAGTTACACTGTTGTGACTAGTTTGTATTCATGAGCCCTGTGTATTCAATAGTGTAGTGAATATGCAGGGATCATAAAAGTTCCTCAGTCCTGACTTACCTGGCATCACCTGCTGCAAACGATGGGAGGGGGGTCTCTTCTCCTTGAAATTGAGGTGCAGAAGATTGACCTTTCCACATGCCCTCCTATTAGTGATCTCTGGTGTGACAATCAGAAGCAGTATTTCTATCACAATTCTTCCTTGCACTAGAGACAGCTTACAGGAGTGGGGTGGAAATAGTCTGCTACACCCTTAGTGAATGGTGACCAGAACCTTGTTGCTTTCAGTGCTACTGCACAGTTAATCGGGATTGGAAGAGTCAGAGTGGGAGCTGCTACCTTTGTTGTTGTAGTGAGCCGTTAAGTTGTTTCCAGTGTATGGTGACCCTATCATCATGGGGTGTTTAACCCTATGTAGGATCTCAGCCAACAATGTAGGATCTCAACCAACAATAAAGTAAAATGGTAGCATCCCCACCATAAAAGACTCACTGCATCCATCCTTAAATCCTTGTTTGAATGAAAACACCTTTGCCTGCCGATGATAGGAGAGCAGAAAAGGATACTGAATAGTCTTCTGTGGTTGGGAATACGGTTGCCATAATCTCCTACCACCAAACTGGGACAAAACATAGAAAAAATGTAGGACAAAATTTACCCAAAATGTAGGACATTCAAGATAAATGGAGGGCACATATAGAGGGCATTTTGACATTCTTGCTAGACAGAGGGCACAAAACAACAGACATAAGATACATCTCAGGAAGTAGAATTCAAAGATAAAGATAAAGAGATGTAGTTGTACCTGTGACAAGACTAAATGCATCTGAGGAAGCAGTCTAGGAAAGCTAAAGCTGCTAACTTATTTCTGTTTTCTTGGGGGCTCAGCCAGCTGGCTAGGCCCCACACGGCTTTGCCGCTTCTGGAGGAGGCCGCTGGAGGACTGTGGCCATGGTGGCCTCTCTCCAGAGGGCCCCACTGGCCCGCTAGGCCCCGCGCGGTGCTGCCACAGCTGGAGAAAACGGCTGGAAGAATCCTCCATGGCAGCCTTTCTCCAGAGGGCCCAGCTGGCCAGCTAGGCCCCGCACAGTGCTGCCGTTTCTGGAGGAGGTCGTTGGAGGAATCCCCCATGGCAGCCTCTCTTCAGAGGGCCCAGCCAGCCGGCTAGGCCCTGCATGGTAATGCTGCGGCTGGAGGAGGCCGCTGGAGGACTCCTCCATGGCGGCCTCCTTAGAGCCCAGACTAAACCCACCCCTAGCCTCTCCTTCAGCCCAGCAAGGCCTAGCAAGGCAGCTAGGCCTTGCATCATGCTGCTGCTGCTGCTCTAAAAACACGGCACGAAAGCAGCAATAGAGGAGGCAAAGGAGGGAGCCGGGAGATGGGACTGGCTCCAAACTCAGGCCGGGACATTTAGAACAATTAAAAACCATGAATGTCCTGGCAGAAACCGGGATATGGCAACCCTAGTTGGGAATTGCACAGTCTGGGAACAGCCACCGAGAAGGCTCTGTCATGCATCCTCAGCTGATGGTCCTGTGGTAATGGTGAGGCAGAGAGAAAGCCCTCTTCTAAGGTTCTTAAAATGTCAGGTTCATCAAGGGAGATACAACCTGTCCTGTCGTCAGGACCTACGCCTAAGGTTCTGTTCTTCACATAAGCTGGTAAAGTTATAAGCAAGAACTAAATAAGGGTGTATCTCTGTTGTAGAAATAATGCAGTTTGACACTACTTTAATCGCTGTTGCTGCAGCCTATGAAATTCTGGGATTTGTAGTTTTACAAGGTCTTTAGTCTTCTCTGCCAACCTGTACTGGTGCTCCCATAAAACTTATAAACCCTAGGATTCTGTAGGATGAAGCCACAGCAGTTAAAGTGGTGTCAAATTGCATAATTTCTACAGTGTAGATGCACTGTAAATCAGAATCTTCTTTTTTGCCTGAGTCATAGGACTGCAAAACAGGGATGAAGTGCAGAGCCTGGAAATATTACTTTCATGGAATCCTGTTATAACATAGCTACCACATGGAGTCTTAAGAGGGGAAAGATGGAGAGGAATTTTCCTAAGATTTGGTTTCTCACAATGACCCACTTTGCTTCACAAGATAAGGAACACACCACCTGTGTGTTTGAGGTCCCCCCCCCATACACACACATTTTCCCTACTGAAAATGTACAACAAATGCCTAACATCAATGTCTGATACAAATGTCTAACATGGGAATATGTGGATGGACAGATGAGTGATCATTTTTATGGGCTAAACAAGGAATGTCCCAAATTCTCTCAAATCTTAACATGGTAAATGGTCATGAATTCTGGGAATTGAAATCTCCAGAGTTTGAGAGCCATTGCTTTGAGGGATATACAGTGGACCCTTGTTATACGCTGGGGTTTGGTTCCAAGATCCCCTGTCTGTAACAAAATCTGTGTATGGTCAAGTCCCATTAAATATAATGACATAGCAAAATGGTGTCCCTTATAAAAAATGGAAAATCAAGGTTTGATATTTGAAATTTATACTTTTTTTGAACAATTTCAAACCACGTATGCTTGAATTCATGTATAAAAAATCAGTGTATAAGAAGGGCCGACTGTACTCTCTTTGTATAAACAGTCAAATCAATATTGTTTTGCTTGGAGTCTATCTAGACTCAGTTATATGATAATCATGGTGTGAGTCTTTAGCAATACCTCCTTCTAGTGTTTTTGCACTGAGACAGAACAGTTTGTCTAATGTAGCCCACTGTTGGCAGCTCCGAGGGACAGGGGTTCTTCAGAGTTTTATGCAAGATTCTTTCCTAGCTCTCTCCTGGGCTGCATCCACGCTGCAGAAAAAATCCTGTATGACACTGCATTAACTGCCATGGCTTCATCCTGTGGAATCCTGGTATTTGTAGTTTGTTGTAGCATCAGAGGATACATATCTGACAAAACTACAGTTCCCATATTTCCATAGCATTGAACCATTGCAGTTAGAGGGGTGCCAAACTGCATTATTTTTGCAGTGTGAATGGTCCCCTGGCCTAGTACTAATCAGACCTAACTCTGTTTAGCTTCTAGATAGGTTTTGCAGTAATAGCAGAATCCATTCTTCTCTCTTGGGAGGATGGAAGGTGGGGTGTACCACAGAGTCTGTGGAGATTATCACATGGGGATGGGATAAGCACGGGATCACTCCCCCGTCCTTATCCTATCTTTGATTGCAATCCTGAAAAAAGCTTTCAGATCGCAGCAGTATTATTCCATTATTGAAGTGGCAGTGCATTAACACAAACTCCCGTTAATGCAAAATGTCGGGCAATGCTGCTTCAGTGATAGAACAATGACAGGATGATGACAGGATCTGTGCAATATCGTTTCAAAGTCTTTTGCATGATCACAGTCATTCACACTTTTTGGATGGGATAATGTCCACATAAGATGATAAGTTAAGTTGTATGAAAATCTTCTCATGATCATGCTATGAGAACCGGTAAAGGCTGGGACAAGGACGTTTCATCCCCTGTCTGATGATCTCTCTAAGGAATGTAAGAGTTGTTTCACTCTTGCAGTGTGGAATGTGAAAAATGGCACATCTTGTTCTCCACTGGGTGAAATTAGTAGAGATTTGGTCCTTTTTTCCCTCTTCATCCTCCTCTTCTTCCTCCTCCTCCTCTCTTCTTTTGCATTTCAAGATATTGACCAAAATCTATTTATGGGGATAAATGGTATTTGCATACCTCCTTCTAGTGTTTTTGCACAAGAAACATGAGCTTTTTCATAAAACACAGTTAAAACACTATTTTTTATATTCAACCCACCAAAAGCCATGAATGGGGGGGGGGGTGCTGTTCACTTTGTTCTTACTGAAAGGTGGGGGGAAATCACAGCAGTGAGAATTCTGTTCGAGGGGCTTGTTTTAATATATCTTTCTTTGATGAGAGTAAGAAAAATTGCACATCTTTTTTACTTCTTTAATCTCCTGCACCCTTAAAATGCCCTGTTGCCCTCCAGCCCTGCCTCATTACCAATGTTAAAATAAAGCTCAACTGTCTGTTCCATCAAAATCTGTTGATGGATAGGAGAGGCTGCTGCCATCTTGTCCTTTGCTTCAGGCAGCAAAACATCTTGAGTGAACCCTGCTCTCCAGATGTAGCCTTGCCTTTTATTTTTCTGCTTTTATTTTTTCCTGAAAAGTCTTTCCTGATATAAGGGGATGTCATTCAGGCCCTGGGAACAAAACAGTCTTGAGTGCTGAAGTGAAGGGTCCTTTGTCTATGCCTGTTCTTGTCAGTTTCCCCCTCCCCTCTCGCTTTCATCGATTTCTGGCTGGGATTTGCATGTGAAGAGTGTCTGGGATTGCACTCTTATCTCAAATAGCTCCAGTAATAAGGCAAAATATTCAATAGTCAACTAGACTTTCATTGATTTGTACTGCAAGAAGAAGGATGGCCGGCTGGTTGGTAGAGAGCAAGAGATATGGAACAGAAGCTGCTAGGTTGTGAAAATATAGGATTGCAACCACATCAGACCATGCCTGATATTACTGTTTTGGAGACAGAGAGAGAGAGAGAGAGAGAGAGAGAGAGAGAGAGAGAGAGAGAGAGAGAGATTAAACAGCTCTCTTTTGGGGCAACTGAAGTTCCTCAATAGTTCAAAGTTTGGCAAGTTTCTTAAGAGCGAGTTTGCTATTGCCATCCTCTGAGGCTGAGAGAGTGTGACTTGCCCACAAAAAGTGTTAGGTATTCTAAAAAGGAGATGGAAGAGGAAGCACAATCTACATGAAGCATGCACAGAATTGCTTTGCTACTCAAGGCTATAAATCTCTCTATGACAGAGCCCAGGCATTGTATGCGAAAGGTCTTCATGTTTATCTCCATCTGTTCCAGGTAAATCTGGGAAAGAGTTCTATCTGAAACACAGGAAGGCTGCCACCTGCATTGGTCTCTAGACCAAAAATTCATGAGGCTTCTTATTAGAAAACCTACCTGCCATTTCTTGTGCATGATAGTGCTACTGAATTAGATCAAACCACTGTGGCATATTGTCAAGCATGAGCATATGAAACAAAGAAACAGTGAGAGGGGGAAAATCCAATCCCCAAGCAAAAGAGAAAACTTTTCAAGGCAGTGTGATGTAGTGGTTACAGTCCTGGTCTGGAGATTGAGGTTCTAGACCCAACTGAACCAAGAAGCTCCTTGGGTGATGCTGAGCCAGTTGCTCTGTCTCTTTCTCAGCAGCAATGTAGTGAGGAGTATGAAGTGAGGGAGGAGGAGACCCATGTACGTCACCTTGCTCTCATTGGAAGAAAGGCGAGACTAACTGTTAAATAAATCTATTTTCCAATATATTACTAGCCAATTGCCCTCTTGGTTCTTAAACTGTTTGGGAAGGGAGAGGCAAGAAGCTACTCAGATATTGTATGGTGTAAACAAAATTGATTAATTGATTTTATTTAGAGTATTTTTATACCTCTCCTTAGCTGAAAGTCTCCCAGAGAGGCTTATGCGCAATCAATAAGCAAGACAGGCCCTACCCACAGGCTTGTGATCTAAAAGAAGAAGCTGCACCAAATAGCAGCTGGGGAAAAAGCCACCTTCAGTGACTAATTGGAAGGGAAGAGATTCTTCGTGTCAGAAAAAGGGAGAGCATAACCTCTCTGCATTATGTAATGCATTTAGATTGCATGGATTCTTGCCATGCCCAGAGAGAGAGAGAAATGCAAGAAGCACTTTTCTGTAGCTTGTTTTGTTTGGCTCATTTTTCTCCTCTCTTTCTTTTCTTATTGGTGATGGTTCAGTATGTTCTTTCTTTCTTTCTTTCTTTCTTTCTTTCTTTCTTTCTTTCTTTGCCCCATTGTATTTTATTCATCTCCAAGTGGGATCTGCAACAAAAATTGGCAGTGTAGTTTCCCCCCCAAATATAAACACTTCTGTTCCTTCTTCCAAGCAGACACACTATTCTCCAGCAGCTCATTCCGCCATCTTGATCGCCATGTTTCTTCTTCAGTGTAACACTCAACCTTCCATTACTGGCAGGAATATAAGTTAATACTATGACACCGGGGACAAAGAGTACAAACTGGAAGATACTGGACGTAGACTCCATTGGCTGGAGGCCATGTGCAATGGTAGCTACATTTCCATTTCTGAGCAGGCTGTGCTCAATTGAACTCTTTGGGGGAAGAGAGGAGAAGTTTTTTTTAATTGTATAATTGTACACATTAGTGCTTTCTCAAGGATATTAATATACCTCCTCCCTTTTCCTCTTGGTGCTTCCATTTTGACTTCATTTTTGTCAACACTAGACACCTGTGTTTGCTGTTAGAGGAGGGGTTAAATATAAATCACCCTGAGAGAGCTTTTTCCATGGAAAGATAGGAAATATATTTTAATAGTTATTAATTAATTAATTAATTAATTAATTAATTGCTCATACCCACACTTCAAAGCTGTGAGGGAATTTGTCATTTTTTAATCTGTCTTTGAAATGAAATTTTCCTTCATCTGCCCTGTCCAAATCCAATTGCTACAGAGAGGACCATATTGTATTTGACTGCCATACAGGTATTATTGATGAAGTACCTCTCAAAAGAAGGGAACCACAACCCCAATTGAGCCCTCTCCTTGAATGGGCAATTGATCAGATTTGGTTTCTTCAACTTTTGAAATTTTTCAGTTCCAGTATCATTCCATCCGAATTATAAAGGAATGATTTCGATAAAAATTCCAACCCAAAACAACTAAACCAATTTTCGCTCATCTTTGTGATCCTAATGGCAATATATGAATCAGAGATTTGGAAGGCATACTAAGGACCATCCACTGACAGGTGGCCATTTTAACCCCTTTTTTAAAAAAAAACCTACAGCAAAGTAGAGTCCAACATGTCCAAGGTAGTCTCTTCCACTGTCAAAGTTCTTTCTGATGTTTGGTCAAAATATCCTTCCCTCTAATTTAGATCCACTGTTTCACACCATATCCTTTGGAGAAAAGCCCAGAACAAGGCTATTCTGCCTCCTTCATGAAATACTAATGTAATCTGAGTGACCTAAATTTTGATGAGGAATTAGATAAATTCAGGGAGGATGAAGCTACTATTCTGGTCGACGATATATCACCTGTAATATTAGAGGGAGGATGCCTGTTTGTATGTCAGTGGTGAAGAATGCAAGATCAAAGGCAATATTATACTCACATCCTGCTTGTGGGCTTCACGTAGGTAACTGGACAGGCCCTTGTGGGAACAGAAAGGTGGACTCAACACCATGATTCTTCTTGTGTTACAGATGTAACATGAGTTGAACTTGGGGTACATGCAACCATACTGCAATAACAATGTTTGAACTAGAACTACAGCTGTGAGAGTTCAGTGATGTCACTAGGATTGGTGTCACCCCAATGCAGTAACTCATGGTGTCACAGATAGACAGCCAACCTGCAGCTGTAGTGCATGGAGCAATCTGATCTTGGTTGCTTCCTCTTGCCCCCGGTGCAAAGACAGGTGTGGGAAGGGGCCCAGACTGGGGGCCCAGGGACCACCTCCAGCTCTGCAGAAGGAGAAAAGGAGTGTCTGAAGGAGGAGCAGACAGAGGATGCCGCTGCCATTCATGCACCAGCTCTACCTAGCTTGATACCCCAACCCACCCACCCCAAGCAGGCAGTGCCAGGTGCTGAGCATTCCTCTCCCCCAAGGTCAGGATGCAAAAGCCTGGGAAAGAGTTGGAGGAGGCAGTGGAAGGAGAAGCAGCAGTAGCAGCAGGCGGGGAGGCATTCATCGGTTACCCTCCCTCTCCTGCCCACCTTCCCCTGCATCTTAGCCCGGCTGCCTGGAACACTGCTGTCTGCTTTACCCTCTCTTCCTTCCCATTGCCCTTTCCTGCACATCATTCTGGAGAAGAGGAGAAGTATTTATGCAATTTTTCTCTCTTAGAATAAGCTGAGCAGCCCAGGATAATGTGCACTCTGACCTTTGAGGGGAAGGGTACACAATTCCTTGTGATCCCTCAGGCAGCAAAATGTCTTGGGCCAGCCCTGTCTGCTAGGATGGGGACTTCCAGCTTCAATTATTAGCATCTGAATGCCTATTTATATTGTTCCAGGAGAGACTTGGGAGGGTATTACTAAGGTTAAAAATAACAGGCACACTTAATGTGCAACTAGTTGACGGAAATAAGCAGATAAATATGTTTACCATCCTAACCTCCCCCTTATACTATGTTTATTTGTGTCTTCATTCCAATTGTTTCTTGTTACATAATGGTTTTGTACACAGCGGAGTACTTAAACTAATTTATATCGATCTCAATTGCTCTCATTTGTGCATACTTAATTCAGAGAGGTAATCAAATTGATTTCTGGGGCCTACTTTTTAAGAGATTGTACTAACACAGATATACAAGAGGTTGCTGTAACTAAATTAGAGGAAAAAGAAAAACATTTTAAACCTCTGGAAGCCCTTTTTGACAGTCATTTCATTGTGCTCAGCATTACTGACGTAATTGAATTTCCCTTTGCATTGAGGTCTGTTTGAAATCAGATTGAGAAACTGGGGTGTTTTTTCTTTTCTTTTCAGTTCCATTGCACTGTCACTAAAATCACTCAACACACATATAAAATAATGTGGAATAAATCAATATGCAAGATTTTTCCCTGACCAAAAAAATATAAAGTGAATTACAAATGTATTGACTCTGGATGTGAGGCAGCCATATTTCAATGGGGGATATCATTGTATGAGTGCGGCTGTGCTCTTGATCCTACTTATGAGGTAGGAAGAAAGCACAAATCTTGACTTTTTTTCTGAGTCTAGGTGGGACTTGCTCCCAGGTAACTGGGTTCTGTCCAGTAGCTGGGTGGGCAACCTATGCCTACTTTCAAAAACTATCCAAAAGGGATCAGCTGAAAAGAGCAGTCTCTCCCTCCTTCTGAGAATGGGGAGAGAGAAGAAAGGAGAAGAAATGTATGTGTGTGCATGAGAGAGCAAGGAATAATCTCACCCAGTTTTGTCTTTGACTCTCACTCACTGTGTGGAGTCTTTAAAAGAGTAGTAAACATCTTACATTTTGTGTGTTTCAGAAACAGTACACATCGACATTAATGGTCCTCTACAGTGGTAGGAACAGGCACTTTATATAATAATATGTATTATTATTTGTTGTTGTTATTATTGTTTCCAACTTATCCCGACCCAAAGGCAAACCTATCATGGGGTTTTCTTGGCAAGATTTGTTCAGAGAAGGGTTGCCATTGTCTTCCTCTGAGGCTGAGAGCATGGGACTTACCACAGGTCACTCAGTGATTTTCATGGCTGAGCAGGAAATCAAACCCTGATCTCCAGAGATATAGTCCGATGCTCAAACAACTATGCCACTCTGGCTCTCATATATTATTTACCTTAATTCAAATAGGGTATGCCAGTCCTACTCTGTCTGGGTGTTTTCCTCCTGATTCCATTCAGTGGATCCCTGGATTCATATCCCCAAATATTGCCTGTTGCTCCCATTTACACTAATGATGCTTGGAGATACCTAGTTTTGGATGGCACAAGCAATCATGGAGTTGGAAGACACCCCATGGCCATCTATCCCAACTCCCTCCCAATGCAGGAACCTACCACTATCTTCCAAGGAAGTCTTTTCCACTGTTCTGTGCTCACTTGTCCTGTTGTTGTTGTTCCTCTTCTTCTTCTTTCCATCTTCTTTCTCATCTAGTTCTTCCTTTGTGTACTATGACTGCACCCACTTTTATTTATTGCTGTTAAAATAAGTACCTTGCTCTCCCCTCCAGACAGAGATCTCAAAAGCAGTTAATATCAGCTAAGAGCAGATGGGAATAATATTAAAATAAATAAAGATGGGAATAATATTAAAATAAATAGGTCAAAGCAACAGATAAAAACTTAATTACAAAACTAAAAACAATTCCAAAGAAATATAAGTAGAGGCCTTTTTTATTAAAAAGAAATCCTGCTGGAGAGGGAAAAGTGTTTAGAAAGTGACAAAACATTTGCAAGGAAGGAGGCAGGTTGATTTCTTGGAGCAGGGAGCCCCACACACTAGAGATAATGGCAGAAAAGGTCCTGCCATCTGTTGTCAGATATTAGTGAAAATTATAGTGGCACATGCAAAGGGGTCTCCTGTGTTATTTATTTATTTATTTATTTATTTATTTATTTATTGTGTTTACATTCTGTTTTATTCAAGCATAAGGACATATAGTTAAATACCATAGCCAGAATCATCAAGGCCATAGTATTTCTGATTTCTGTGTATAGTTGTGAAACATTGACAGTGAAAAAAGCTGTCAGGAAGAAAGCTAACTCACTTTAAATGTGGGGTTGGAGGAGGGTTCAAAGGATACCATGAACTGCTAACAAGAGAAATGAATAGGTCTTAGAATATATCAGGACTAAACTCTCACTAGACATGAAGATGATTAAACTGTGGCTGTCATAATTTGGACACATCATGAGACAATATGATTTCACAGGAAAAGATGATAATGCTTGGTAAAGTGGAGTACAGTAGGAAAGAGGGAGACCACACTACAAGTGGATTGATTCAGTCAAGAAAGCCATAGCCCTGAGCTTGCAAGACTGGGATTATTCATAGGGTCACCATAAGTCCAAGTCAACTAGTTGGCAAATAACAACAGCAAAACTTTTTTTAAAGCTAGAAAGGCACTCAGTGTGATCTTTTTATCAATAAAAACAAGATAAGAGGCAGTAATTCCACACTGGATTTTAGATGGAATTTTAAAGGAGGCATCGCCTAATCTGTCAGGAGGATCTGTTTCAACACCTTGGATAGCTCCCTTTGCCTGAAGCAGAAGCAACACTGCACTCACGGTGAAGCTACTAGCCACTATTGGTTCTGATTTATATAAGGCAAGCTTCTAGATCCCCAACCCAATATCACAAATAATTTAAATTCCAGAATTTTTACCTATGCCTTCACTCTTCCCCACCATCTCTAATTTTACTAATTCTTCCCACTCCCTCTGATTCCACCATCATTTAGTCACACTGTTGTCAATTATTCTTCCACCTCTTAAAATAATAGAATCTTAGAGTTGGAAGGGATCCAACCCTCTGCCATGTAGGAATACACAACTAAAGCACTCCTGAAAGATGTCCACACAACCTCTGTGTAAAGAGCTTCAAAGATGGAGAATCCACCACCCTCCAAAGCAGTCTTCTCTGCTGTCAAACAGCTCTTAGAGTTGAAAAAAACCTTCTTCCTAATATTTAGGTGGATTCTCTTTGCTTGTACAGTAATTTGAATCTGTTGGTTCATGTTCGGGTCTCTGGAGGAGCAGAAAGCAAGCTATTTTCTTCTTCTTAGCATCCTTTCAGATAGTTTAAGATAACTATGTTTCCTCTCCATCTTCTCCAGGCTAAACACATCCAGTTTCCTAAGGAATTCCTCAGAGGCTTAGGTTTGCAGACCTTTGATCATCTTGGTCACCTTTCTCTGGATGCGATCTAGCTAGTCAATAGGTTTCTTTAATGGTGGTATCTAGCATTGGATACAGTATTAGATTGTGCCCCATAGGCAGGTCTACTCTTCTATATTTATTGTTTTTATGTACAGCGCTGTGCAAATCTACAGCGCTATATAAATAATAATAATAATAATAATAATCCTCAGTTGGGATCTATACTCCTGTAGATGCAGTCCAGAATTACATTGCCTTTTGGGCTGTTGCATCACAGTGCTGATGATGCAAGTTTATGATCTATTAAGACCCCATCTCCTTTTCATATGTACTGCTTTCAAACCAGGTGTCATCCATCCATCAGCGGCTTTCGATACCATAGACCATGGTATCCTTCTGGGGCGTCTGGCAGAGGTGGGAATCGGGGGCACTGAGCTCCAGTGGTTCCGGTCCTACCTCTCTGGGAGATCCCAGATGGTGCAGCTGGGAGACGTGTGCTCCGACGAGAGGCCCCTTGGAACTGGGGTCCCTCAAGGAGCCATTTTGTCTCCCATGCTATTTAACATTTACATGAAACCGCTGGGAGAGATCATCCGGAGACATGGGGCGCGGGGTTATCAGTACGCTGATGACACCCAAATTATTTTCTCTATGTCTCCGACTGATGCAGTGACTGAGGATGGCGTCTCTCCTCTCGAGGCCTGTCTAGAGTCAGTAATGGGCTGAATGAGGAAAAACCGACTCAAGCTGAATCCAGAGAAAACGGAGGTACTTGTGATAGGTTCCCCTGGTCCAGGAATAATAATAATAATAATAATAATAATAATAATAATAATAATGTTTTATTTATATACCGCTTTTCCTACGATCAAAGCGGTTTACAGCATACATATGCATATACAACGAAGCAAGTAACAAAAACAAAAACAAACAAAAAAAACTCTGCTTCTCTCCCCTCAAGATGAAGGTCGGGGGGAGGGCTCTTCAACTTGGCAGGCGGAGGCCTGTTGTTTCTTGCCTGCTTCTCTCCCCTCAAGATGGAGGTCGGGGGAGGGCTCTTCTTCTTGGCAGGCAGAGGCCTGTTGTTTCTTGCCTGCTTCTCTCCCCTCAAGATGGAGGTCAGGGGAGGGCTCTTCAACTTGGCAGGCAGAATGGCGGTGGTTCCACCTGTCCTGAATGGGGTCACGCTCCCTGTGAAGGACTCTGTGCGCAGTTTGGGGGTGCTTCTTGACTCATTGCTTCACCTGACTGCTCAGGTGAATGCGGCGGTCAAGAGCACCTGTCATCAGCTTCGGCTTATTCGCCAGCTGCGTCCATACCTGGCCCAGAGGGACCTAGAAACTGTTGTATATGCTCTGGTAACCTCGAGACTGGATTTCTGCAACGTACTCTACATGGGGCAACCCTTATACCAAACCCAGAAGCTTCAAATGGTGCAGAACATGGCAGCCAGGCTGGTCACTGGCGTTTCCAGGGCCAGCCATATAACACCTGTGCTGAAAGATCTCCATTGGCTGCCCATCCGCTTCCGGGCTCAATATAAGGCATTGGTGATTACCTATAAAGCCCTAAATGGCTTGGGCCTAGGATTCCTGACGGACAGCCTCTCCCTGTATATTCCGTCCCGCACCCTCAGAACATCTGGGCAGCAATTACTGAAGGTGCCTGGGGCCAGGCTTTCCTCCACCATGAAGAGGACTTTCTCCATCGCCGCCCCAGCCCTTTGGAACACGCTGCCCATTGAGCTCCGCTCATCAACCTCCCTGGCCCAATTCAGAAAGGATTTAAAAACCTTTCTGTTCCAACAAGCATTCCCCGAGTAAAGTCCTGTGGGCCTCCCTCCTCTTCCGTGGCCAAGAGGTTGGGCTAATGGGGCTTTTAGCTTGTTATTTTATTTATTTGTTTGATTGCTTTTTATAGTACTGTACTGTATTCATATTGTTTTAATGTATGTTGTGAGCCGCCCTGATCTTGGGAAGGAGCGGGATAAAAATAAAAACTTTATTATTTGTTTATTATCCTATAGTTGTGCATTCCTGTGGCATGCTTGGGGATTTATTTAGCTTCTTAGGGCACTGACTTTTCAGACTGTTTTACAGTGGGTGCATTGGGATTATTCTTCACAACCAGAATAAAAGGATAGTTTTGGGGGTGTTCTAGACTGCACTCTTTTCGTATGGGACAAGAGAGCAGGTCAACAGGCAATACAAAGTGAATATGTAGAATCATAGAGTTAGAAGAGACCCCAAGGGCCATCAAGTTCAAACTCTCCCCAAACTCCACTGCAATATCTCCAAAGTTGATGTAAAAAGGTTTCCCCATAGGACAAAACCTGTAGACACTTATTGCTGTGCCATGGTTGTCAACTGCTTTATGTGCCTGTATGTTTTCAACTGGTCTGGAATGGTGTTGATAGTTTAATTCCATTTTGACTTCATTTATAGCCCATATTTTCTACACACACACACACACACACACACAATTGAACTATTAACAATATTAAAACAATTTAAAACATCTGAAAAGCTTTCTTTAAAAACTTGCAATTCTAAAAGTCTGCTAGAATTTTTTTTAATGAAGTTTTTCCTACTAGTAGAAGGACAGCAAAAAGGGGCCATTCTAGCCCTATATAGGGAGGAGGTTTCAGAGGCTAGGGGCAGCCACTGAGAAGGCCCTATCTCATATCTCCACCAACCACACCTGTGAAGATGGTGGGACTGAAATAAGTGCCCCTCCAGAGCATCTCAGGGCCTGGGCAGGCCCAAAGAAGGAGACATGGGCTTAGCAAGGAACAAGGAATATATATGCCTATTAAAAAATACACCTCAATGATGCAAGAGGTTCTAAGGGGTACAAATAATGTAGATCTTTGAATGTTTTGTTGTTGTTGTTGTTGTTGTTGTGTGCCTTCAAATTGTTTGAGTTATGGTGACCCTATCAGAGGGATTTCTTGGCATGTTTCTTCAGAGGGGGTTTGCCATTGCCAACTTCTGAGGCTGAGAGAGTGTGGCTTGGCCAAGGTCACCCAGTGGATTTGTATGGCTGAGCCAGGATTCAAACCTTGTTTTCCAGAGTCATAGTCTAGTGATCAAACCACCACGCCATGCTGGCTCTCTTGAATTTTTTAGCTGAGTTGTATTTTAGTTGCACTGTATTTTAATTTGTAACTGGTCTTGAGTCCCAGTCTTGGTAGATAAACAGCTATGCTGATCATCATCTGGGAGGGACTCTCCAGACTGCAAAAAGGGGAGCAAGGTCTATGGACCATATACAAATACTTTCAGCAGTATTTGCTGATCTACTGAAGAGTTTGTGTGTGCAGGGAAAGCAGATTTCTCTTCTCTTCTCCCTTTTCTCTATTCACAAGCTTATGTATAGATGAGCAATGATACACACGTCAGAATCTCTCTCTGTGCAGGGTACCACTACAGATGGAATGGAGGGCTCTGAAATAAATTCTGGAAAGGGTTATAGTTCAGTAATGGAACTAATGCTTTTGCATGCAGAAAGCTCCAGACTTTCAGATTCAGTTCCTCAGTATAATTACATAATCTCCTTTCAAAGAGACAGGTGCTGCTGACAGTTTGATAGACCTTGTCCTTGGAGCACTGTGGCCAATATCAGCAAATTCAAAAGGATCAACTTATCTGAATTGGTGTAAGTCAGTGTTATATGCTTGGTTGAGACAAGTTTCCAAGCAAAGTTTTATTAAAGTTTTCTGTTGGATATGCTCAATATATGGTGGTTGTTGTGTGCCTTCAAGTCATTTCTGACTTATGGTGACCTTAAGGCAAACCTATCACAGAATTTGTTCAGAGGGGATTTGCCCTTGCCCCTCTGAGGCTGAGAGAGTGTGACTTGCCCAATGTCATCCAGTGGGTTTCCATGACCAAGTGGGGATTCAAACCCTATTTTTCACGTGCCCTAGCCCAACACTCAAACCATTACACCATGCTGGCTCCCTGTATAACATATTACTGTAACATTACTTCATGATGCAGCATTGCTTTGTAAGTGGTTGAAAAAGTGCCATCAACACTACCTTAAATGTTATAAGCCACTTTCCCCCAAACTGGTACCCTCCAGGTGTACAGGACTACATCCTCCATCATCCCTAGTGGCCAGCCTGTCAGTGAGTGATAAGATGTGCAGTTTAGCACATCAGGAGGTCATTAGGTTGAAGAAACATGCCTAAAGCATGTGAGAGATGTTAAATACCATATGTAATAGAACAACAGCAGCAGCAATAATATCACCACCACCACAATGGAACAATGTTAAATACAGGAGATGGATATTAGCAAGTACCATATGCATACTAGCCATAGTAGAATGCTACAGTAGAGCCCACACAAAGTAGTTTGACTGTTGGACTAGGGTCCTGGAAGACCATGCACAGCCGTGGAAAACTACTGCATGACTAGGCAAATCACACACTCTCAGCCTTACAAAAAGTCAATGACGAACCTCCTCTGAGTAAGTCTTGACCTGAAAACCCTATGATAGGGTCATCTTGAAGTTGGAATTGGTTTGAAGGTACATACCAACTAGAACGAACAACAAAGAATCCTAACTCAGTTATAAGCCAAGGTAAATAGGCAAGTTTTAGAGCTCAACTGAAGGCCTGCATTGGTGAGGGTTGCTAGAGGTAGTAGTACAAGAAAAGAACTATTGAACGAGCACAGGGGGTTGTGTCTTGGGCATGTGTACAAAATACACAGAAGACCATTGTGGTGTAATGGCTAGGGTGTTGGACTAAGAGCCTGGAAGACCAATGTGATGTAATGACTGGGACTTGGGAGATCCAGGTTCACATCCTCCTTGTTTTGTGAAATTCACTGGGTGATATCACGATAGTCACTCACTCACTCAATATTGCCTACCTGACAGGGTTGTTGTGAGGATGAAACAAATAGAAAGAGTATTTATGCCATCCTTGAGCTCACTGGAGGAAAGTCAGGATATAAATCTAACTAATAACTAAAATAATTAATAAAGAGGCCAATTGAACTGTTTGTAGTAAGAATCCCCTCTCATAGTGAACTGGCCAGAAATCTAGGTGTTGCTGAGGAATAATAATTTTAGTCTGAATTAGTGTTGCCAGGCTTTCAAAACAGCAATAAAGGATACTTGGAATTCATGGCATGCAGGCTTGACAATCAGGAAACAGCTGTTAACTAGTTTGTGTTCTACCTAAATACCAAATGAAAGTATTGATTTTATTTAACACAGCCATGTATTTCTCTGCACAATTAACATATCATCCACGTTCATAAATTGCATGATGCACACATTGCTGCTTTTATGAAAGGACTACATTCTAAAAATATGGGATTTATTTTTAGGAGGGGCGTTTCATCTGGTCAATATAAAAGGGAAAACGTTTCAGCCTGCAAATAGGAAAAATCCTTTGTAATAAAGGACACCTGCCAGTCCTACAAGGGACAAGGTTTCTTTCCCTTAGATAAGGGACATCCCTTATAATACAGGACACCTGGCAACCCTAGTCTGAATCACAAGGAAGGAAGCATATCATTCCCTTTTGTCTTCTTTCAGTGGTGCCTCAGTTTCCATAAAGCATGCTCTCCAACTGTCCTAATTTGGCAGGGAGAGTCCTGATTTTTCTGTCATCTCACTTTTTCCAACTGTTTATAAAATATCCCAGTTTCTACTTCCTTCTCCCACTTCCCTGCTTTGTCCTCTGTATATTTCAGTTACTGCAAACTGAGTTTCACATGCAAAAGTAGTTTCACTCAACTCAGCAGAGGGGAAGAAGAGAGGAAGTAAAGGAAACATGCATTTCCCAGTAAGGTCAGGCAAAAGCAAACTGCTGCAGCCTCTCCTACCTTGTGTGTCCTTTCTCATTAATACTTTTTGCTCTCTTGACCACACTCTGATGTTGCTTGGCCACACATTCCCTGTTTTCATCTGTGAAATGTTGGAGGGTATGCATACAGTGATTTTTGACTGGATTGGAGAAAATTGTGGCTGGAATCTTGGTGGCTATTCCTAAGTAGAGTAGACCAGTGATGGTGAACCTTTTAGAGGCCGAGTGCCCAAACTGCAACCCAAAAGCCACTTATTTATTGCAAAGTGCCATGTCCCTCTGGCTTTCTAGTAACAAACTGTGGCAAACTCTATGCTGGGGCGATGGCACATGTGCCCACAGAGAGAGCTCTGAGTGCCACTTCTGGCAAGCGTGCCATAGGTTCGCCATCACTGGAGTAGACTCACTGAATCAATTGTTTATGGTGAGTGAGTAAATCCCATCGATTCAATGACTCTACTTTAGTCTCATGACTAATAATAGGGCTGATGCCCCTATGGATGCAAGCTCATAGACTTCAGGGACAACTCAGAAAGATAGCTTAAGGAAGCATGAACTTCCCTGCCCTCCATTAATCTCACAACAGGATCGGCTAATATGCTAACACTTTTAATGTCAGTATTAAGTGTGAATTTTTTTAGTATTCTGCAGTGGCTAGGCTTGCAAGCCTGTTTCATTAAAGCTCTCACACTAATTGAACTAGCTTTCCAGTTCATACATATAGAGTGATTCATTAATCACTCGTCTTCATTACACATCTGATCACTTCTCCATAATGCGTCCAAGGGGGACATTATGATGCTTTGCCTAGAGTTAAGGCATGGATTGTACAATTAGTTGAACATTGTCACCCTGATTGTTGCAAAGAGATATGCAACGCTTTCCTGTTGTGCATTGGGCAAATCTGTTGTCACACCTCTCAATCAACAGAGGTTTTGCCACATATTCTGGGCTTCTACATTCACACCTATAGCCATCCAACAACTATAGAATCAACTTGCAGCTTGTACAAGAGAATGCCCCACAATAGATATAAGTAGCACTTGAACAAATTCATTTTGGGGATGAAAATTTAAAGAATACTCCATGCTGGCTGAGTTTCTAGAGAGTTGTCTAAAAAAGCCAATCTAGTGTAATGGTTTGAATCTTGCACTGGGACTCTGGGAAACTAGTGTTCAAATCCCTACTCAGGTGATCTTGAGTAAGTCACACTCTAGAAACTAAGAGAAAGGCAATGGCAAAGCTCTTATGAACAACTCTTGCCAAGAAACCCCTAGTTGGACATACGTTGGACTTGACTTGAAGGCACATATCAACAACGACATCTTAATAAACAAGCAAAAATCCTAATGAAAATGATTTTATATAACAATACTGCAGGTAGCATACCCAGACATGTGAGAGCTCAGTTCTCACAATTAAAAACCTACTTATGAGTGAGGCCCTGCTTCTGAGCAGGACACTCTCTCATGCAATAAGAACAAATTGGATGCAGCTTGCAGGATGACCTGTATGAGACAACTAGGCAAACTGCTGAAGGTCCTTGGTTTGGTTTGAGCAGTTTGAGCAAGCATGATGCAGTGGAGGCTCGGGATTCCTACTCACCTATGAAACCCTTGGGCAATTCACATGTTCTCAGCCACAGGGGAAGGCAATGGCAAACCTCCTCTGAAGAAATCTTGCCAAGAAAACCCCATGATAGGTTTGCCTTAGGGTCTCAATATGTTAGAAATTACTTGAATGCACACAATACACATAGATATCTGCTAGGCATGATCTGTCCTCTCTAGAAAACCTACTGGAGTAGATGGTGGAGGAGAAAGAGGGGGACTGGCAGAAATGGAGAAAAAGAGCAGGCAAAAAAGGGGGGGAGGGATAGACAGGAGCAGGCAGAAAGAGAGAGAGAGAAGGGGAAAGAAAACAAGGAGACAGAAGAAAAGAAGTGGGGTTTGTATGGGTAGGGGCAATATCAGAAAGAGACAGAATGAGTGGCAAGTGAAATATGGCAGATTACCTCCAAGAGATTGCTGCCTTTGACAGAAAATAATTCCACCCAGAACACACATGATCACATCTGATTTCAAAAGCTAAGCAGGATTGGGTTTGGTCAGTTGTTGGACTGATCAGAGCCAGGAGAACAGTAGGGCAGGGATCTCAACTGTGACTAGGAAAGAATCATATCCAAAACCTTGGCAAGCTGCTGCTGCCTGTCAGTGTTGACCATATTATTATTATTATTATTATTATTATTATTATTATTATTATTATTATTATTATTATTAACCTTTATTTATAAAGCACTGTAAATTTACACAGCGCTGTACATACAATATTTTTAATTAGACGGTTCCCTGCCCTCAGGCTTACAATCTAAAAAGACATGACATAAAAGGAGAAGGGAAAGGTGGTGGGGCTAGTAGGCTAATACATATAAAGTACATAGCAATACAGGAACTGGTTCGATAAAACAGGCATCGAAAGAACATCAAATAGCAAGCGACAATTATGCAATGCCTGGGAATGCTTCTCTGAACAGGATGGTCTTCAACTCCGTTTTGAAGCTGGTTAAAGAAGTGATAGCTCTTGCTCGCGGGGGAAGAAGGTTCCAGGAGTGAGGGGCAGCGAGTGAAAAGGGGCGAATCCGAGATGGGGCAGAGGAAATCCTGGGCTGGGACAGCAGACCTTGACTACCAGAACGGTAGTCAAGCCCATAATGGGCTAGACTTTCAAGCTATAAAATAACAGCTGTGATTCTTAATTGTCATGCCAATATCCCATGGAATCTTTATATCTGTAGTTGTGGGATGAACAAGAGCTCTCTGGCCGAAAATGCTAAATACTCTCCACCAAACTGCAAATCCCAGGAGTCCACAGGGTAAAACCAATGCAATTAAAATGGCATCACGGTGCTTTAAAGTTGTGACATGCAAAGGGGCCTTTAATACAAGGCAGCTTCCTATGTTGCTTAGTAAAATACATTTCCTTGCTGTTTAGTTTAATACAAAGACCCCAGATAAGTGATGGGGCAAGGATAAAAAAACACTTCCCACCAGGCATGTCTAAGAAACACAGGATCCACCATCTTGCACAGATTCTAAAACCATCCTTATGCCATCGGACTTGGATTCTTCATTTGTATTTGCAGTCAGCCTCATGTACTCGTTACCATGGCCTGAGTTGCTAAATGTCTAGTAAGAACTGAAAATATTCTTGTTTGACATGACTTTTCCTCTCCCCCTGCCTTTCTCTCAAGGCTTTTTCTTCTGAGAAATGGCCTGATGCTGTGGCAGTTTTCTTCCCTGGCTGTGAATGCTAATTATTTTGCAAAATACCTCTCAGAGCTTCGATATCAGTCTTTTAGATTTCTGATTTTATCTATTTCCAGCTATTCTCCCTATTTCTTAACTTTAGGCTGAAGCCAAGATCCTAAAAGACTTAGTGTAGTATAAGAGTTCTGTATGTGGGACTCAGCAATGGCTCCTCACCCCAGAACTCACTTATGCCCTGCAACAATCATCCCTATGGCCATTCTACACTTTTCAAAATGTCACAGATGAAAATCAGGACATGTGTAACCAAACAATATTAGAATGTGGTCAAGAGGCTAAAAGCTATTAATGAGGAAGAACACACAACCTAGGAGAGATTGCAGCAGTTCGTTTTTGCCAGGGCCTACTGGGAAGGACAAGACTCTGCCTCCTGCTTTCCTCTCCCCCCACTTTCACTTTCAATTTAGTTTGCAGCAATTATAGTGGGCAATAAGGACAAAGGGGGAAAGTGGGAGAAGAAGAAAGAAACTGGGACATTTTAAAAGCAGCTGAAAAAGTGGGATGGCAGAGGATTAACTGAGACTCCCCCTGCTGATTCAGTACAGTTGGAGGGTATGTCATTCCATTGTTGACAAAGAGATGGTGGGAAGGGGAGTACATCTGCTGCCAAATTCTGCTGGGCCCTTTGGAGGTCTCAGCAAATGAGATCTGTGTCTGGCTATGGGGATGTTGCAGTTGTGTGCCTTTAAGTCATTTCTGACTTATCACAGGGTTTTCTTGCCAATTTTTTTCAGAGGGTGTTTGCCATTGCCATACTCTGAGGATAAGAGAGTGTGGTTCACCCAAGGTCACCCAGTGGGTTTACATGGCCAAACCAGGATTCAAACCCTGGTCTCCAGAATCATAGTCCAACACTCAAACCACTTTACCATGCTGGCTCCATTGGGATGTAGCTAGACACTTTTCCAATACCCTCCTCTCTCAACTAACAATGAAATGGCTGTGGGGGAAGCCTTTGAAGGCCAATGGTGAGTCCGAGCAGGTTTTGTATGCTGCAGAGGGTGAAAGAAAGTACCAGCTTCCTCAATGACCAAAAGAAGAGAGACAGGGTGAACTTACTCCCTATGCCTGTAAATACCTAAATCTTTAGGATCCAAAATTGTCTCTTTCCACTCACACATCCTCAAGATGAACTCTGGAGCTGGCGTGGTTACAGCACTGGCACAAGAATTTAATTCTTGTCAATTTTCATGTTGAAGGATGCAATTACAGTAGTAATTTTAGTAATTCAGTTCCTTCTGCAAAAAACATTGGGACCTATTCAGCCCAAAATTCTTGCATGGGATTTTTGTTAATTTTCATGTTGAAGGAAGCAACTGCAGTAGTAATTGTAGCAATTCAATTCCTTCTGCAAAAAACATTGGCACTTATTCAGCCCAAAATTCTTGCATGGGATTTTTGTACAGAAAACCACATTTGCTACATGGAAAATTATTTTTCTGTGCAGAAGTATTATTCATTGTGCAGAAAAATGCTGTTTCCCACACAGAAAATGTTGTTTTCTGGGCAAAACAACCATGTGCAGAATAATACCTCATCTACAGCTGTTTCTGCACACACACACACACAAGCATCCATACTTTACACAGAATAAATCTCAAACTACAAAGATTCTTGTCAATCCAGGATTTTTCTCCTTAGTGTTTCTTGACACTTGAGAAATAAACTTTTTGACCATTTTAAAAAATATTTCCACATATTCTTACATTCCCTGGAGCAGGTCCTCTTCTTTAGATTAAATGGGAAATCTTGTTGTTGTGTGCCTTCAATTCATTTCCGACTTAGTGACCCTAAGGCGAACATATCACAGGGTTTTCTTGGCAAGTTTTGTTCAGAGCAGGTTTGCCATTGCCTTTCGCCTGAAGCTGAGAGAGCTTGACTTGTCCAAGATCACCCAGTTTTATGAGTCCCATGGCTGAGCTGGGAATTGAACCCTTGTCTCCATATTCATAGTTCAACACTCAAACCACAACACCACGCTGGCTCTCCTTTTTCAAAACTGGTGGGCAGAAGTGCAGAAGGAGAGGGAAGCTAATTCTCTCTTGGTCTGGCAACAGGGATCCAGAAGTGCTTTGGATGCGGTAGCCCAACTGCCATGGATTTTCTGCCCTCTCCCTCCCTTCCTGGCAAGGACTCTATTAGCAATCTTTTACACTTATTCAGTTTGTTAAGATATCTTATGTAAGGCTGCATCCCTTCCGAGTGCCTGGTCTGATCCAAACCTTTTCATAAAAGGATTGAATAGATTGTATTTGCTGCCAACTACATTTCTTCTAGGTATTTATGCATATGAATGGATTTGTAGCACTGATGGCTTTGCAGTGAGCAATCTTTCTGAGCTTTAGGATGCGCACCTATATCCACTTACCGTGGAGTAAACATCAATGAACTCAACGAGAGATGCTTTTAGGTAGACCTATGTGCACCAGGCATCCTTCTTCTTATCTCTTAGATGCCAGAAAAAGCCAACCTATTCTTGCAAGCTTTTAATAGCAATTTAATTGCTTTTATGGTTTTGTTCTCTTCTCCCTCCCTTGGCAATTCTGCTCCGCTACTGCTGTTCTTGCTTTTATCTGCTGGTTTTTTTTAAGAGGAAGTGTTTGTTTTTGTTTACTATTCTTAGCCACCTTGAGGCTTCAACTATATGGCAGGATACATATTTTAGAAAATACAGAGCCATGGCTCCTTAGTTGTCCTTCCATGAACAGAAAGGACATGGCTCCAATGAAGGATGCTTGGGAGAAAGGGTATTTCTTGTAAATAAGCCACATACAATAGCATCCAAGCTTGAAAACAATTATTTGAACTACACTTTCCAGAATTCTCTTTCAAGCTGGGTTGCTAAACAAGTGCTGGAAAAGCATTGGACGAGTCTCACTCTCTCAGCCTTTGTTTTTGTTGTGTGCCTTCAAGTCATTTCCAACGCTAAGGTGACCCTATCACAAGGTTTTCTTGCAAGATTTGTTCACAGAGGGGTTACCTTTGCCTTCCTTTGAGGCTGAGAGCCTCATCCAGTGGGTTTCCATGGCCAAGCAGGGATTCAAACCACACCTTTGAGGTAGATGATGGCAAAACCTTTCTGAATAAATCTTGCCAAGAATACTCAATGATAGGGTCAGAGTTGATTTGAAGGCACATAACAACAGCAATTTAAACACTCACATAAATATAAATTTTAGTGTGGATTTAAAAAACAAAAACAATAACAGATTCAGGCAGAAACAGGACTTAAGGATGAATAGATGCAAATGCAGACAGATTAGACACAGGACTCCCCACTCCCCCTTGGATACCAAAACCCATGGATATTCAAGACCCATTATATTCAGTGGCATAGTAAAGTGGTTTCCCTTATATAAAATAGCAAAATTAAGGTTTGCTGTTTGGAATTTATATATTTTGGGAATATTTTCAAGCCATAGATAGTTAAATCTGTGGCTAAACAAACTGTGGGTACGAAGGGCTGACCGTGTTCATGGTAATTATATTTGTAGCCATGAGATCTCACTGAAAAATTACCAGGCCTTGGATGCACAGTTGGGAGCTCAGTGGTGGAAGGAAGGGAATAGGCTGGAATATCAAATGTGCTTTCAAAATGATCCCTTGCAACCCCTAGCTGAACTTCTTCCATCATCCAGTATTTCGCCACAGAAAGCTTTCCATTTTTCCCCCTTTTAGAGAGATGAACATCTGAGGCAAGCGGGAGTGGATGAGGAATAAGACCTCTACAATTTCTTTTCCAGAGCAAACTTAACAGCTGGAGGAAAGTATTTACCGAATTGCACTGAGAGGCATGCAGCCTTTGCATTATTTATTATGAGCTACTGATAAGTCTAAGATGCAGGATGCCTCAAGCCATGAATTAGTGATGTTATAAAATAACCTCCCCAAAAAACCTTTTAGGAACTACAGCGAATAGGTAAGAGCTCCCGATCATATTCCATAACTTCTCTTGGTTTATCTTGGACCCCTATTGAAGACAAGCATCATAAATAAATAAACTAAAATGAAGAAAGATGAAATGTATGTGCTGGGGGGTAGAGATGGGTCTCCTATGGCCCAATTAAACATGTAATAATTCCACAGACACCCAGTATAAAAGGGTGGGAAATTTACTGGAAACCAAACAGTGGATTCTCTGGGCTCCAGCCCCATCAAAAGCACAACTAGGGAAAAGAAGATTGGAAAGTGAAAGTAGATAAAACCAACTACTTTGCTACTTAGGGGATGTCTCCTGCCCACATTGCCAGGAGTCATCATCAAATTCACTTTTTTTCTCCACAAAAAATACTTCCCATGACCCTAGTATGGAGATTCTCCAATTTACACATCTTATGGCCTGCAAGACTCAAAGAAACTGGGTCCCACCATGATAGAAACAAAAAGTCCACTTTTTCCAAGTAGAACATTTAGTTAGTTATTTACAGTCATGGCCTTACCATATTTATCACTTTTTATGGGTTTTATGGATATAAAATACAGTTATATAGTTAGAAGAAAACAAAAAGAAAGATAAAGCAGTCTTCCATTATGATTGTAAATTATGACATATAATTTTTAACGCTAAGGTAACTATAACACATGAAGAATATAAATTTTAAAAATGTAGCAATATTACTGGGATAATTTCTTATTGCTATAACTAAAAGTGCCTGTATCTAGAGTAGTACTAAATCTTAACTGTGGTATGTAAAATGCCACTGCTAGAGTACTACTATGCCTCAGTGGTAATACATTTGCCAATGGTCGAGAACCACTGATCTAGGATCTAGCAACTGATCAAGGAAAACTGACCTTGGACCTTATCACAACAACATACACTGTAGTTAGAACATCCTGTCCAAAGAGCTGAAATCATCTTCTTTGACTGTATTTCTAGCCAGTGAAGACTTTTCTTTTGAAACAAGTGTTAAACTCTTGTGATTGCTTAATTTTATTGATGACCAATTTTGGCTGGCCTAAATATCCTAAAAGCAGAAGGTCCACTTTGACCTTGGCAGCTAAGCAGGGTCAGCTCTGATTAGCACTTGGATGGGAAACCACCAATGAATACCAGGTGCTGTAGGCTATATTTCAGAGGAAGGAACTGGCTAAACCACCTCTGAGTATTTCTTGTCTATGAAAACCCTATGATAGTGGTGGCGAACCTATGGCACGTGTGCCAGAAGTGGCACTCAGAGCCCTCTCTGTGAGCATATGTGCCATCGCCCCAGCACAGAGTTTGCCAGAGTTTGTTACTAGAAAGCCAGAGGGACATGGCACTTTGCAATAAATAAGTGGGTTTTGTGTTGCAGTTTGGGCACTCGGCCTCTAAAAGGTTCACCATCACTGCCCTATGAAATTCATGGGATCTCCATAAGTTGACAAGCGACTTGAAGGCAAATACATACATAAACACACAGAGTGCAGTTCAGTTGAAGGTGGGAAAAACATGGAGATTGGTTTGCCTAAAGGTGCGTAATAGAATTTGTTAGTGTAGTTTATTATGTACTTTTATGAGCCTAAAACCAATGGCTAGTCACAACTAGTATGGCAACATGCAACATGCAACATGCACACACAGTTTTGGCTCTCTGTGGGACTTGAAGACACACAGCAGCAATAGTTTGAGTCTGAGTTACTGTTTTCAGTTTTTAATAATAATGACTTACTATTGTTTATATATTTTTTCAGCTTTGGTAAGAAGCTTTGAGTGACTCTCTTTTTGGATGAGGAAAGAGGATATACATTATTTAAATAAACAGGAAATCACCTTTGAGTAGCAGCAGATCTGCTATGCATTGTGTATACACATTCTGCTGATGACCCTGCCAGAAATATTTTGAAAGCTTTGATATTATTAAATTTTATAATACTATTAAATTTCCCTAGATTTCAAAACTCAGATTTGCATATTATTGTAACAAACTGGCATTTTTATTAAATTTTAAAGCATTACATCAAATGACAGTAACAATAACCCCTTTCCTTATTACTTGTCTCCCTTGCCCCACTCATAATTCATACTACAACAAAGAAGAAGGAAACAAAAGAATGGAATAAAATGGCTAATCAACAAGTTGGCACATTATAAGTGGCATTCACACTGGTCTGTCAGAGACCTCTGGTGCCTCACCAAACTCAAAATCCCAGGTTTCTGAAGAATAGGCTCATGGCATTTAAAATGGTGTCAAACTACTTTGTTTCTGTGATGTAGATACACCACATAAGACACAATTGACTTGAAGACAGATACCAATAACTAATTTCCTTCAGCCCAAATATTCTGATGTTTAGTATTCTGTGCAAATACGGGGAGTAGTCACATTGATTAATTCATGTTCCCATTCATCACAATGGTATCCCACTTACCCTGGAAATTGCTCCCCAACAAAGAAGAATGAAGGTTAATTTTTTTGAACTAAAATTCTCAGATTCCTCTAGCTACTGGCCAAAGTGGTGGTGGGTTTGGAGAAGGTTGTAGTTCAAAATAAGCAACTTTTTCCATGCTCTGCTGCTATGCTACTCTTCTACATCTTCTGCACTCAGGGCTGATGAGTTGGTATGCCAGAGGTTTGACTCTCTGACTCCTTTATTTTTCTACTGTCCAAGTCCAGTTCCAAGTCTTTCACAAATGGAATGTTTATACAGTGAGCCCTTCACTTCTGCATGCAAGACCTGCCCTGCATACCAAAATCAGGGGATGCTCAAGTCCCTTTATATACAATGAGATAGTAAAATGGTGTCCCTTATATAAAAAAGCAAAATCAAGGAGTGCTTTTTGGATTATTTTTTAAAGATTATTTTTGAAGCTGCAGATGGCTGAATTTGTGGGTGGAGAATCTGTGGATACAGAGGGCCCACTGTATTAAATAGTAACAGCAGTCTCGCTGTAGTAAAATGGTATTACAATGCATTTCATCATGATCAGGCTGCTCAGATTGAGAGAACATAAATTATATTTATTTGATTAAAGTTTCAGAACAAAACAAATTCCAAAATTTCCTATGTATAGAATCATAGAAAAGAATCAGAATTGTAGAGTTGGAAGAAACCACAAGGCCATCTAGCCCAACCTCCTGCCATGCAGGAACTCTCAATCAAAGCTTTCCAACAGATACAAGTAAATATGCAACCAACTGAGCAGTTGATTTTTTTTTACAAAGCAAAATGTAAGTATAAAATGATATATTTACCATATAATATTATAAATCTTTATTTTCAAGCCATAGTCAGTGCCCAGTATACTTCTACTGACTCTAACTGAGCAAAATGGCTTCCAGCTCCACAACTCTGATTCCACAAGCCCTGCCTACACCAGTGTAATTTCAGCAGATTATAGTATTTTGGCCATTGCTCTTTAAACTGTGCAGGATGAGAGTGCAGTTTGCTGCCCTGTCTTAGGCAGCAGCATGTGTTAGGCCAGCTACGTCCACTAACAACACACAGAGTTAGGGTTGCCATACCTCTGGACCTTCCCTCGCCGCTTGGGCTCCGCCCCCGCCGCGATCACAGCGAGGCCCAGCGCCCAAGCGGGGAAGGAAAGCCTCCCTGAGTGAAGGATTCCCTCCCCACCTGGGCCCCCGGCCTCGCCGCGATTGCGGCGGGGAGCGGAGGCCCAAGCAGCGACTGAAAGCCTCCCTCAGCTTGCCACATCCTGCCCGGGGGCGGGGGCAAACTGGGGCGGGACCGTGAGGACCCGCCGCAAACCGGGAAAGTCCTGCCCCCAGGCGGGATATGGCAAGCCTACACAGAGGGGGTTACAGTCTGCTAAGGCCAGACATTGTTCTTGGAACTATATTTCTCTCTTGTTAAGAAAATGTTATCTGGTTTCCTCCCCGCCTGTTGACATTTGAGGGCCTCTGGGAGGCCACCCAGTCCTCTCAACTTCGAACTCTCTCCCAATGTTCAATCATCTCAGCTGGGATTTTCTGGGATGTTGGGATCACAGGAATCTATGTACATTGAAAGCAGGGATGATGTAAAACACAGAGGTTTTTACACAATTATTATTCTTTGTATTGCCTGAATGTTTTGTGTACCTTTGAAGCCCAAAGTACAGTCGGCTCTTCTTACACACAGATTTTTTATACATGGATTCAAACATACACGATTTGAAAGTGTTCAAAAAAAGTATAAATTTCAAATATCAAACCTTGATTTTCCATTTTTTATAAGGGACACCATTTTGCTGTGTCATTATATCTAATGGGACTTGAGCATACACAGATTTTGTTATATATGGGGGATCTTGGAACCAAACTCCAGCATATAACAAGGGTCCACTGTACACATAAAGGGTTGATGTGGGACATGTCAACTCCTGCTTTTCTTCTCTCTTACTGATGCTGTTGTTGTTGTTGTTGCTGCTGTTCTGTGCCTTCAAGTCATTTCTGGCTTATGGTGACCCTATCATGGACTTTTCTTGGCAAGATTTATTCAGAGGAGGTATGCCATTGCCTTCCCCTGAGGCTGAGAGCATGTGACTTGCCCAAGGTCACCCAGTGGGTTTCATGGCTGAGCTGGGAATCAAACTGTGGTCCCCAGAGTTGTACCCCAGTGTTCAAACCACTACACCATGCTGGTTCTCCTTCTCTCTTTCCTTTTCCTTCCCTTCCCTCTACCCTTTAAGAAAAACAAATATCACACTAGCATTCCTACGCTCTCTCTGTAGTCACCTCATTGACTGCCATCACTGAGTTATAGCCCTTGCCTGCTCCACTGTTTAGTGAGCATCTTGTTATTATCTGTTTAACATTTGAAACAGAGGCTATACACTATGCACTTCTGTTTGGTAGCGGGAAGGATGTAGGAGTCAAACCCAAGCCTGTCTGTTCTGCAGTCCAATTTATTTGGGCCCAGGGAGTTGGATCCCACACAGATCCAGACTACCTGGTGCCATCCCTAGTTGGATGGGGAACAGCACATGTATACAGGTCTTGCGAACATGATTCCAGTTACTGGGAAGTATGGGAGGGGAATGTCCTTGTAATTTTGTCCTGTTGTTGTTGTGTTGCCTCAAGTCATTTCCTACTTATGGCAACCCTAAAGCAAACCTATCATGGGGGTTTTCTTGGCAAGATTTGTTCAGAAGAGGTTTGCCATCACCTTCCTACTATGACTTGCACAAGTGGGTTTCTATGGGCAAGCCAGGAATTGAACCCTGGTCTCCAGAGTGATTGTCCAACACCCAACCACTATGTCATGCTGGCTCTTGTCTTGCTTGTTGCCTTTCCATTTGCAATGTGTTGGCCACCGTATGAACTGGATAATGAGCCAGATAGGCTTGATAGGTTTAATCTATCAGGATTCTTTTCATGTCGTAACTTATTCAGGTCATTACATCCTTTCTTTGAGAGGTTTTCATCCTAGTGAATCTATACTGGTATTTGCCATAATGATTACAAACTAATGGAAAAGCCATCTCCTGATTTGAGGCAGACTTTTCCAAAATGCCTCCAGGTGGGCTCCTGTTTCTTCTGTAGACACACTCTTAGGTGTGAGTGGCCATTTATAATTTCTCACAGTGCCCCCAATGTTGTATTGTACTAAGACATTGTGGGAAAATGTTAATGGTGGGATGTCTCTGGTCAACTCATTACTGAAAGGGAAAGGGGCCTGAGAGTCTAGCCTCCAAACTTCCAGGTCCACCCAAAGGAGCTAGAAAGCAAGTGTGTAGCTGAAATCCTCATGCAGGTTACTCCAAATATCTTCTAATGCATCTGAAATTAGGAAGCCATGCGCCTGCTGGTAACCCTACATGCTCCTTCAGCAATTGCACAGAATCCACTAAAACTCTGACCCAAAACCTCAATTGCAGCACTTTTTGGAATGTTCAGGGATAATGGTTTTTTATTGGATACTGATAACAGGCTTGTAAAAGGATGATGTTCCACCCTGCCCGTCTCCGTTTCAAACCAAAGAACCTCAGATTTTTAATTGTGTTTTTGGCGAGGCTTTTGCATGCTCAAGATTTTTTGGGGGGGAGGGCATAGGAGGAGGAAATTATGTTGGCTCAGCTTTGTCCCTCTAACCATGTGCATTAACTTAGCAGATTAATGTTGCATTTACTCTGCACAATATAGCAGAGCTGAGCAGGAAATAGAGCTCTGTGAAGTTCATAGGAGTAGATATAAAATATTAGGTCAAGAATGTCTGACCCATTATGCTAAAAGAGTTATCCGTTCTGAATTAATTTTAGTGTACTGTTAATTTGTATTCATTTGCTTCAAAGATATATTTGCTACATACTGCATAAATGATTATGGACCAAGGAAAGGCCATTTCAGGGTTTGAACTGACCCTTGGCATAATGACTTATAGTAGGCCCCAGCTAATTCATAGGGTGTATCCACACTACAGAATTAAAGCAGTTTGACACCACTTTAACTGCCATGATGCTACCCTGTGGAATCCTAGGATTTGTAGTTTGGTGAGGCACTGGATCTGTCTGACAGACCAGGCAGAATACCTCCCCAAACTACAGATCTCAAGATTCCATAGGATGGAGCAATGACAGTGAATGTGGTGTCAGACTGCTTTAATTGTGCAGTTGGATACATCCATTAAGTCACTGAACTGTGCCATTGGAGAGAACCCCAGGGACATCTGCTCCAACCCTACACTGGAAATCCACAGCTAAAGTATCTCTAACAGAAGCCTGTCCTACCTCTGTTTGAAATCGTCCATCAAAGGATAGTCTCCCACTTTCCAAGGCAATCTGTTTCACTGTCCAACAGCTCTTCAATAGATTCTTCAGCTGTAGGGCACCATTGGGAACCACTGGTCTAGTCCATTCAGTGGTGGTGTCAGTCAGGTGCAATTCTAATGAAACAATTCTGTGCATGCTTACAAGGAAATATATTCCACTGAATTTGATAGCAAATATGCTTAGGACTGCATTGTAAATTACTTAAACTTAAAGCAATATGCACAGAGTACAGTGACTGAGTTCATCCCACCAAACTTTTTACTGTGCTAGAAAGTAAATCTCACCTTATTACATTGCTGCATGCAAGTATGAGTAAATTCAGTGATGTTTTCTTGGTTCCGTGAGAAAGAGTATTCCTGCATTTTTTTCAGCCAGCTTTTGGAATTTCTTTGGGAAAATTTATTGTTGCAAAAATACACAAGAGTTTGGACATAAAATGTGATCTTGGGCAGATAACTTGTTTTATGCATAAAAAGCAGTTTGTGCAAATACGCTAATCTCTGTTCAAAAATATCACTTTTTGTGCAGGAAAACTGTTACCTGCCCCAGGTGAAGAAAAGCCACATGTATATTTGTGCAAATGACCAAAATATTGAAGTGGAAAAATTTTTGCAGTAGTTCTTCCTCAGACAAAGTGCCTTGACTGATGGGACACACTTTTTTTCATCAGGGATGTGAATATTTACCAATATTTTTCACATTAGAACATGGACTAGGTTGTTACGGGATGTTCCGATGATGATGATGACGATGATGTATATCATCCCATTGCTAACAATGGAGGGAAAGACAAGAAAGAGGTGTAGGAGCTAAGTGTGAACAAATGCAGCTTAATTCTTAGTTTGGGATGAGGACAGAAGATGAGGTCAGAGGTACCAAAAATGGATTTGGATGGAAAATTTGTAAGACAAAAGAGAGAGTACACCTTATAATATAGAGTATGCAAAAGGTTCTTGTAGCACCTTTGAGACTAACTGCACAAAAGAAGTTATAGTATAGACTAGGTCTACTTCATTATATGCATGGAGTGAACTGTGCTCAGGAAGGATCTTTATCATTAGACTGCATGAAAAGCCATAGAAAGGCAAAACTTGTGGGTATGGTGATCAGGTGAGAAGTTCAGTTGAAGAACAAAGGCAGAAGAAAAGATGTTGCCTGAGGCCAGCATGGGCAGATGACCATATGAATCATAGAGAGAAATTTGGATTTGGTGTGTGCAAGTTGTGAACCAGAAATACCAGTGATAAACAGGCCAAGTGCATCCTCATGAGACTGGGATGTTAACCAGTATTATAAGATGTGTAGTGAATAGGTATAGAAGAGAGTTCCAGACATCAGGAGGAACAAGGAAAAAAAGATCACAGATATTTATGAGAACAAGAGATTTTAGGTTATGAATGTTTGAACACCTCTTAAGTCCACTCCAAAAGGTGTTCCCACCTATATGCATATTGATGCTTTGGTAAATATCCATATCCCGCCTGGAGGCGGGACTTTCCCAGTTTGGGGTGGGTCCGCATGGTCCCACCCCGGTTTGCCCCCACCCCCAGGCTGAGGGGAGCATTCCCTTCCCCGCCTGTGCTCCGCCGCAGTGAGGACGGGGCCCAGGCAGGGAAGGAAAGCCTCCCTGAGGGGAGGATTCCCTTCCCCTCCTGTGCTCCGCTGCCGCAGCAAGAACAGGGCCCAGGCAGGGAAGGAAAGCCTCCCCTCAGCGAGGCTCCTTTTCAAATGTAGGAAACAAAAACGTGTCCTACATTTGAAAATTTTGTCCTACATTTCTCCTGGTTTGGAGGTCCTGACTTATGGCAACCCTATGCTTTGGGCAAATCCCAAACAAGCATGCACAGAATGCTCATGGTCACATTTGAAGTGCTCACCTCCTCCTCCAAGAAGACCAGAGGTGGTAGAATGCTCATGGTCACATTTGAAGTGCTCACCTCCTCCTCCAAGAAGACCAGAGGTGGTAGAAATCAGCAGCAGTAACTGCTAGGAATAGCTATTCCTGTCTGAGGAAAAGACTGGGGAGGCTACATATCCCAGCATCCCCAATAGGAAAATGATGGCATCACCAGCAGAATGCGGCACCTCAATTTCCTGCCCGGGGAAAGGGAAGGAGACAGCAACAGTGGAGGGCGTTTGAAAGGTGAAATGGGCAGAGCCTGCTCATCCCAAATCTATTGTCATTTGATTGGTCTCATTTGTACTTGAGAGGTTGAAAGTAATTAAGCTGGAGAAGCAAAAGCCATGAACAGATAAGCAGACAACCAGGGTGGGTATGTTTATAGAACAGACTCCTACTATCTGGTGCCCTCAAATCATACTGAACTATAACTCCCAGAATAGATTGTTGATGGTTTTGGGGAATTGTAATCCACCAGGCTGAGGAAGGATGCCACAGGGAGTACTTAAAGGAAGACTGAGGCATTTGCATTGAATGCTAAAAGTGATGGAAGCTAAGCAAAGAAATATTCCATGATCACGCCCTCAAAACCAAACTGCAGACTTTAGGAATGTTGCACTGACCTTTCTAAAGATAGATCATTCTGGGTCAGTTCAGGAAAGCTTGTAAAACACCATTAACATAACAGTTTTATCACTGCACCCACTTCTTTCCTGGCATTTAGACAAAATGGAAGCAAGGTATCCCTGTACAAAGAGAGAGCGTGCCTCTGAACCTCATGCATCCTCCAGCAGGGTATTAGTTGTGCCAGGAAGCTGATGTGCTGCTTCCAGCATGGCAGACACCCCTTGATTTATGCCACCAGGCAGTTGCCTACTCTGCTTGTATGGTAATGCCAGTCTTGTTAATTACACACTTGGTACAAACTGAAAAGGTGCACACAGTCTGCATTAGTCACTCGGAGTCAGAGGAGATGGGCCTGAGTGGGCTGGATATTGACGTTTCTGCAATTTGCACAATAAAGTTTAACAGTTTACATCTATTCTACAGTTTCATCAATGTTTTCAATGTATCACCTGCTCTGTTGATTGGTACTTATGCATGCATTGATTCTTCCTTTCTTTTCTCTCTCTGTTTCTCTCTCTCACAAGCATGCAAACGCAAAGAACAAGAACCAAATAAAGACAGGAACAACTCCCAGAAGAAATCTCGTCTGGTTTTCACCGATCTCCAACGCAGAACACTTTTTGCCATCTTCAAAGAGAACAAACGTCCATCCAAAGAAATGCAGATCACCATCTCTCAACAGCTGGGCTTGGAACTTACCACTGTCAGTAATTTCTTCATGAATGCTCGGAGGCGGAGTCTCGAGAAATGGCAGGATGATTTGAGCACCGGGGGATCTTCCACAACCTCCAGCACTTGTACCAAAGCATGATCAAAGAACAGAATCTAAATTGGGCACAACTCAACTAAAGATATATGAAAAGGAATGGATTCTTAATGGGGCCCTTCACTGGTGATTTGAAAGCACAATCCTCTTAAACAGTAATGCCAATTTACAACATGGGACATTTAATTTAATTTAAAAGACTATTAGGTTTTGGGGAGGGGTTGTTTTAATGTGCAGGTCAACAATACACTCAAGGCAGACTGAAATACAAGTAAGTCATTCATGACCCAAATTCATCCAGGGCCAGCATGACAGAGCCAAGCAGAACTGTAAGAAAATTATTTGTTTTGAGGTCAAAGGGATCCGCCAACAAAATGGCACCCAGCTTAGCAGATTATTTACAAATGAAATCAAAACACATCTGACCTAATTTGTTTTCAGGATGCTTAGATTCTCCACACTATTATATCAAAATTCACAAACATAGAAACACACAGGTTCTGAGCACAAATTTTAATAGACCTAAGAACATAGGGTTTTTGTTTTAGAAACTCAGGCATTGTTACATTCAACTTTTTCAGTATGATCTGACTTAACATGTTTGGCTTTATTTTAAAAAAAACCCTAATTGTCTATGAACATATGGTCTTGGATCAGTACAATTTGGTTCCCTTGAACCCAAACGATCAAGCACAAAGACAATAGATTTAGTAAACAGGACCAGCTCTGGACTCTTTGCCTGTTCTTTCAAGACGTGCTCAGAGTTAGGGGGTGTTAGTAAACATTTTGGTTTCAAGCACACTTTTGCAGGTCACAATTTCTATTTGTACATAGTGCTGATACACACTCAGGAAGCCAGTCATAATGTTACCACACATAGAGCAAATGCAACACTTCTACAGCTCTAGATTTTTTTTAAAAAAGAAAAGTCTTTATTACTTATGAGCCATCTAACTTCACCATGTCATCATCATTATCCTAAGGATGCTCTTTTCTTTGCCACATCAATTCCGTATTCGAGTTGGTTGGTGTTTTCAGGCAGGAGAATAAAGCAGATGCCTTGGAGATATCACTCACTGACCACTGGAGCACTTAGTTAAATATGCTCTCCCAGTCTTCTTCCATGGACAAAACCATCACCACCTCTCACTTCATCTAAGTATGCAACACACCAAAGATGCAGGATACTGCAAGCCAAAGACCATTATACCTTTGCCCTTTTTCCTAACATCATTGTCTTCACCATCGTTGCCATCATTGTCAAGGCAGTCAGATTTTGAGTATGTTAAGAATCAATGTGAGTCAAAAGTACAGCTCTCTTTCAGTTCACCCTTCCAGCGAGCTGAAAAAGATGTTCTCAAATGAAGTAGCTGTTGCTCACTGTTAACTGCATTAGGGTACAGTGTTCACACACACAGAAACACACCATTTTGCTCATCAGAATCGCTCTGGTCACACAATGTGCATATTTACCAGTGAATAGCCCCCTTCCTTGGAACACCACTTGAGTGTTCAATAGCAAGCCAAATGCTGTAATGATCCTTTAAAGACACTTGAGACTCTTTTATGTACTACTTAATCGAAACCAAAGAAACTTTTTCTGCACCTACTTCTGCAACAAACTGTTCCATTTAGGGGAAAAAAAATAAAGAAATGAATAATAATTTTAAAAAATACCAAAATAAGGAAGCACGTCAGGAAATAAACCAAATGATAACACACTGTGTTTTGACAGACATCTTGGGACATTTTTAGGAAGCAGAGTTCAAAGAAAGGGTTAACAAGAAAGGAAAACGATTGGAAAAGCCAACGGGATTGCTGCTTCATTTGACAACTCAGTAATCTTAAAGTTGAAGATTGTCTTTAATTTGTGCCTATGCAGTTTTTTCAAAAGAACAAGGAACAGAGCAACCGAGACCTCAACAGCTACAATACCAAAGAATGAGGATTTCGCATGACTTTACGTTCAGTTCATTATCTCCCCTTGCACAGCTAATATGCTTATAGCACCATTGATCTGTGTAAAGGTAAATTGATTCTGTTTCTTTTGAGCAACAAAAAACAAACACAGAGAAAGGATATTTTTTCTAAGTTATTTTCTTTTTTTCCCAGTTTCTGCTCCCACATGGAATCTCGCTAAAGGATTCCATGGGCTCCAAGTATAAGATGTTGGGATACTAAGCTAAGCAGGCTCCTCTAACCAGAACTGGTGTGTGAGGAAGTATCTTACCAGTTAAGCATGGATTTTTGTTGAATGGGTTGTGTGTATATCACACTTTTTCAATGATAAATCTAAGCAGCAGGGGGTTGGGGAAAAAACATTTTGTGAATGCAAATGAAATGACATTTTGTTGGTTCGTATATGGAATATGCTTCTGGAAAAGAGCCCATGCCATATCATTTGTTTAATCCAGGGAATAATTGTTTTTTCCATCCGATCCTTGGGCAGCTTGTCTTTGTGACTTTATAATCAGTGAATTTTTACCACCTTAGTCCATTTATCCCCACTAGATCTGTACTTACCAATGTAATCAATCATGCCAAAAGGTAGACCTTTTATCATCCCTCCGCACCACAAACTTACATCCCTATATCTATCTAGGACCTACACTTTCCACCATCAAACTGCATCTTCCCTATGACACTTTCACACCCCTTCTCTCTGGGACACCCTTTACCCATCTCTATGGCCTCAGGAATTGGACCTGTAGCAGACAGGTACATAAGACCCTCTGCCATTCCTCTCATTTTGTTGATAATAATGTAATTAGATTTTTGGCTCTGAAGAAACCTGTTTCAATCAGTAATAATATACTCACAGCATGGTTTCTGTTAATACTACTCTGAGGGCTAGAAATGAAGTTTATTTAAAAATTACATGCAAAAGGCACCTCAAGGGATCAACAACATTGTAAACCACCTAAGCATTTGAAAACTTTATGGTGGCAGGGGTACAGATTTGCCATTTAGGAATCATTCATTAGATAGAAGAAGAAGCTGACATACTGGTATAATCCACGATCGTTCAAATCAATGTAGCCATTGCTATCAAATACAGGGATATCAATGGCAAACTACACACTGGTTTCAATGGTTCTGGACTACGGTCTCAGCTGAGTTTAGTTCCTACCTATAGCGATTGTTTTTTCCCTTATGGGCTGCTAAAATAAAGGACATAGAAAAGCAAAGCAAGAAGCAAACTTTTCCAAAAGGTAACTTTGGGAAATAATTTGGAATTCTACTGCTGATAGTGCAAAGATGATTCCTTCATGGTAAAGAGGATATCCAAAAGAAAGTGGCTGCAAAATCTGTCCTGAAGACACACAAAAAAAGAGGTGAATACAGAGGTGTTTTGGTGTGAAAAGTTATCAAAACATGTAATGTTTTTGAGCCAAAAATCTAAGTTTTCCCTTCTACTGATCTCATCTTAAGAATTGTCCCAGCAGAAATCCCCTGCTTAGAGTCAAGTTCACACATTTCTTCAGAACTCATCAGAAAACAGAACACAGCACTTATTTTGGTCTTGCAGATAGACACTCTTATATACACCTGGATATGATTACACTGTGTTTAAATCGAGTATTGTCACATGTGGGTATCTGCAGGGCTATCAATGTGGCCCGTCCGTACATACCTATTTTGTATCTTTGGTATCTAGGAGGTCTTCCTCTTGGCAATATTTATTTATGTTATGCTCAGGATTAGTTTTGGTTGTTGTTTTTAATGTTAGGTGCTTCTCAGACATTTCATGATCCCTTATCGTGGTACTTCAGTTAAAGAATGAAATGTTTTCTTATTTTTCATAGATGACTTGCTGTTTCCCCTTTTCTTTGAAAGTACACACACACACACACACACACACACACACACAGAGTCTTTACAGGTATGAAGAAGTAAAGCTCTCATAATCATAAGACATACAAAGAGACCCCTCCCCAATAAAGCCAGGATATTGGAGTGTCCTCCCATGCCTTGAGCAACAATCACCAGATGAAACATTGCCAGAGCACATCTTACAAACCCCTCCAACATAATTGACTTCAAAAGATGTAGATAAGGTCCAATCAGCCCCATTGCATCCAAACATGCACACATAAAATGAAAGTTTTTATGGTTGTGATAAAGCATAATTATCTAAAAAAAAAATTTAAAAGCTACTCAGTAAAAATGATTCACTGAAAGTAGGATCATTTCATTTTTAACCAGTTAACCACTTATTTTACTCTTATGAATTAAGACTTCACTTAGAACACATTTCACACAAACAGAAAGTGCACAGCTGTGTGGCATAACTACAAAGAGACAGTGAACGTTTACCCCAAGAATCCTACAGATTGCTTGGAAAGTTACTTGGCAGAAGAATAAATATAATTACACTTTGAAGCCCATCATAACGGAGCAGTGACACAGTGATGCTCTGAGTGCCAAAGCATCATCCTACCACTGCTGAGTTATGGATACCTTTAGCGTGACACTATATTCATTGCCTTATTGAAAATAATTTGCCAAGATTGTAGTATAATGAAACTGTGGAGAAATTTCAATTAGAGATTCCACTCATGGTTCCAAAGATTCCTGGGGGAAGCTACATTGAATCTGTAGTGTAGTTATGACCTTAACGTCCTATGACTATTTTGTGGCTTTTTACATTCTTCTGTTTTTGTTTAATAGCTTCAAACAGGAGTGCAATTTTGACAAGAATCATTTATCATTATGCATTAGGTCTACCCATTTCCTATTTTACTCTGTAATCCTTCTTGTTAAAAAAAATAATTTATGGCTCAGAATAGTAAGGAGCACAAAGTCTCACTGGGATTTGTCACCTAGAGATGTCCTTGTATAAGCAAATGCTCCAGCATCATTCCCTTCACCAGCATTGAATCATGGCTTTCAGAACTACATTACTGTTGTGCAGGCACTCATAATAACAGTGAATACAGGAAGACAGTAGGCCACTGCAAGATTCCCTAGGAACAGGGAGAAAGGAGGGCATAATACATTTCACCCACTTTGTAACACTACAGGTAAAGAATAATGAAGAGAAATGGCTGCAGCTATAGTTTCAGGTCTTTTCCAATAACTGTGTTTTGCCTAAGATTGGAGGATGCATATATGAAAGGAACATGCTATGTGTACAAATACAATTTCCCATGGATGCATACATCCCTACACTGAATCTTGTCATTGCCTCTGGGCCATCTAACCCATATTGGAAACCAGGGATAGTTCCAAATTGTCCCCATCAAAATCCAAACATCCGACACATATGGTCAGTCATGGGAAACATACTTTATTTTAATGATACCAGCATGAAAGGAAGCATTAACCAGAAAGATTTTCCAAGCTTCTGTATCCCCTCTATAGACAATGCTCAACAGCCTTTTCTGTCCCTGATCTCATGTACTTCTACTTTCTCTTGCCCCAGTCTAATTTCTTTTGTTGCATCTGCACTGTTGGTACACACTGTTTCCTTTTGCTTTCCCATCAGCCACTGGCAAAGTGCAAATATATTACACAGCAGATATATTGGCAGCCATTTTAACCCTGGTTTGTGTACATACTGACTGACGCTTCTGTCTATTTGCATTGAGTACTGTCTGTTCTATGTGCGCCGTTTCATAAAGAAATGATTGTGGACTAGTATCCCAACATCTTTCTTACTTGTATACTTGGAGTTATTTTTCATGGGCACATCCAAGATGAATTCAACTTTCAAGAAACCTTGGATATTGTTTAATCATCTGTGGAGGAACAAAGAATGTGCTTGATTACTTCGGTTGAATAGCTTTATTCTGGATCTCTCTTAACTAAAGCTAAATCCAAAGACCTATGAAGGACAAAAACCAGCAAAACGTAAAGCTCAGACCGACTTACGGGAATAGCAACCTCCTTTTTTTTAACCCAAAAATGAAACAAAAAAAAGAGGAGATGTGGCAATGACATAGCTATGGGGGAACAAAAATTCTGATGTTTTTTTTCTTGCTTGTCACCATATTTAAGTATTTTGTGATTTTATAGATTTTGCTTGGCCTACTCTATATTTATTATGGAATTATTTTTCTTTGTTATTGTTTAAAAGTTACACAGTCATCTTCAAAGATTTATTTCTTTCCTGATATGTTTGGGCTGTAATGTGTTACACTGATTATCAATCATGAGATTTATTTTAATTAGATAGAGAACCAAGCCATTGTCTTAGCTCTACTTAAATATGTGTTCTAAGTCAAGCTCCTATTGATTCCAGTGGAGCAAGGATACAATTTTGAGAGCTAAAACAAGAGTTTAGCTGGTGCTAAAACTGCAGGGCCAGGCTTCTACTGATTACTTTCTGTGATGATTTTGATGACATTCCTGATTATTTTGGTTGCAGTCTACCCGATTTGGTCCTAAACACATCCCATTGAAATGAATGGAGACGGTACCAGAATACAGAGCTGTGCTACCGTTACCAGTTTCAATGGGGTATGTGAAAGATCATCTCCCGCTGGGTTGTGACTTTTATTTGCTAGTGTTAATTTTTGCTTATTTATCAATCTTAGAGTTGTAGTGCATCCTAGATGCAAATCTGAGGTTAGCACATACAGTACATTTAATGTTTGGGAGAGGTATTGGTACACTTTCCAGATTCTGGTACAGAAACAAGGTAAAAGATGGCAAGCCACCAAAAGTTATTAAAGATTCCCCCACCCTTTATTCCCAAACAAGGATATGTTTTATATATTATAATCACTTTCAATGGTTTATAAAATGATCAGTCTTAAGTTATTTAAGTTAATTCCTCCTCACCTCACTAAAAAAAAAAAAAAACCCAAACCAAAAAAAAGTGAGGCATACCTTTTAATTATTATTATGGCACATAAAAGCCTTCATAATATAACTTATTTATTTAACTTATTCAGCATCTACTAAAGGTGCCCTTGTATAGTTTATATTTTTTTTATAAAATCAGCGTAAAGCGCTACAGTTTATTTGCTGTCAGAACAACAGAGTGATTTTTTTTATTTTTGGACAAGCAAGGAATATTTTGTCTAAAACCATGCATTCAGGAACAACAGGGGATTTTTTTAAAAAAAACCAAGACACTACAACACTTTGCCTGAACTTTGTGGCTTTTTAAAAACCTAAACCTAAGCTGGGGGGAAAAATATAAAATAACAACAAGCAAAAAATAAATAAGTAAATAATTTAAAAAAAAGAGAGAAACCCTTAAAGTAGCTGCTTCCAAGAATGAACTTCGTGTGTGTGTAAAAATAAAAATAAAAGGATTTAAAAAAAAACAGGAAAAAAAGGAAAAAAAACTTTCTATTTCTAGTGAGAACCAAAGAGGCTACCTCACTGACTTTTTCCATTTGTAATTTTAATCGTGTTGATGATACCAAAGATACCAAAGATTTCTTTCTCTGTGCGGTCTGCATTTTGCTTGTGCTCTTTATAGTTTTAACTTTTTCTCTTTTACACCCACTATGTACAGCTGCAACTCAGATATCCCCAACCACCCCAAGAAAGACTGTTAAAGGAAACTGCTAATTCTGACAAGGTCCCTTTCTGTGTTTTACTTTCTGACAACACTCTTCCTTCTCTCTGCCTCCTGAAAGGAGGAATCTCTAACAACATGATCTGAAGCACTTACTGTCCTGATGCTACAAGGGAGTTCCATGTACAGAAAGAGGATTGTGTTTGGAGGCACATAGTGGCATGTGCCTCTCTCAAGTGGCCTGAACCACATGGGAAGGGATGCACATTTAATTCTAGAGGAGCCTCAACTGGGTGGCCAAAGGGTGGCCAGAATCCAGAATCATAGCAAAAAAACTCAAACCACTATACCACATTGTCTGTCAATTATGTTGATAGAATAACATCAGCAGAGGCTGGGGTGGCAGGTGTGAAAAGGCCATAGATACTGCAGATGTGAAAAAAGAAAGTATATTTTATTTTCTCAAACAACCTGAACTGGGATGGATGAAGATGCCCATTCCTTTTCAGAGCAGTCTGAACTGGATGGATTGGGATGACCATTGCTTTCTGGCATGACACACAGCATCATGTTTACTGTGTTGTTGTGTGCCTTCAAGTTGTTTGTGACATGACAACCACAAGGTGAACCTATCATATGGTTTTCTTGGCAGGATATGTTCAGAGGAGGCTTGCCATTGCCTTCCCCTCAGGTTGCGAGTGTGTGATTTGCCTAAGATCACCCCATGGATTTCACGCACAAGCTGGCTCCTTTTAGCACCACTGCAAACTGCCTGCAGCAGCGCGAGCACATCACTACTGCGCAGGTCCATCTGGACGCTGCGCAGCAGTGACGTCATCACTACGTATGCCGTGTATACGGCACCATGCAGCAATAAAATCCTGGTGATGTGCTATGGTTGCGGGGCATCTGGAAACTGTGCCCCGAGGCAACCCTACCACGTCGCCAGAATGTGCTAAAGGGCCCGTCTGGACCGGGCCATAATTTCTTTTTGCAGCCTAATCTTCCATAACAAGGCACTTTTGAAACATAGATTTAAAAAGCAGATTGTGATATGATGTGGGGAAGATCTGATGCTTAATAAGGTGGAGGAAGATAACAACTCCCAAACGGTCTTGTCTAAATTAGTTTTTTAGGATGTGGCTCACCATCCAGCAAAGAGGAGAAAGGGGCTGTACAGATTGGGGGAAAGAGGTGGCCAGAGGTGCCACTTTCTCCCCTGGATGGAGCCATTTGCACCCTCATGTGCAACAAAGACGTCCATGCGGCACAGCACTGTTTGGGTGCCATGCCACGTGGACATCATCATTGCGCACCCCGTATGGATGGGTGCATGCAACCATGGCGCCCGTGCGGCAATTGTAGGGCTGGCCGTGTGTGGATGCCCAGCCCTATACAACCCTAAAATCAGCCCCAGCCAGACCAGCGAAAAGTGCCAGTCTGTGGTGGGCCAAAGTAAAGCACACCCTGAACTTCCCCACTCTTACTTGGAAGTAAATCCATTAATGTTCACAGTAGGACTTAAGTCTGAACAACCACAGGTGAACAACTGACTTGTACATCTCATTGTGTTTAACAGTCCTGGGTTCATTTATGTTTTTCTGGACCATACCCATCTGGAGGAGGGATTTAAGTTACATTGTTTGTACCCACATGCAAATCTGGCATGAGCTGGTCTCCTCCCATAGAAGGGAAAGCTCAATAAGCCACCCCTTTAAACACTGCCCACTGCACTGACACAAAAAGGGAAGCTCCTGTATTCATTTAAGCCATGCGCACATGCATGCGCAACACACACTTCAGCTTTCTGTACATGGAACCACTGGATCAGACTATGTGCATTTGATAACATGCTGTGGGACCTAGAAAACAAAAAAAATTGTGTTGAACATGAGTTATATTTTGTTGTCCTTTTTGTTCTTGATCCTAGAAAATTACCCATATTATGGCTTTCTCACCACTCCTGCCAGCTGCTAAATACTGTTTGGATGTTTCTGGGGGATTTCACACAAGATATAATGTAAACGCATTTCATCATGGAAATATATTTTACAGTTAAAAATCTAAAATTGCAACATGATTGGCTCCTCTGGGATAGAATTCCTCACCATGGTGAAGGCTAAATGGAAGCATCATTGTCCAAGGTACTATTCCGTTAAATTGTAGAGGCTAGATTGTACGGCCAAGAGTGTAGACAGCTTGGAAATTTAACTTTTTAGCATTATGCACCCCCATAAATCCCCCAGCCAGTATGGCTACTGTCTATACTGCCTGGGGGGATTCAGGGAGCTGTAATTTTTGGGAATGGGATATCAACTTCAGAACCTGTTTGTTCACAGCAGCATCTGTATGGTGGCTGTATGTTCTCCTTTACAGAGGCTAGGAGGGGTCCTCTGTTTGAAGACCTGTCTAGTCTAAATCCAAGTCTGGTTTAAAGATAAGCTTTGGAAAGAAAAAGTAAGACTAGCTCAACAAAAGCAGACTGAGTTGGCACGCACGTCACCCAGCCACAAGCTTCACTGTGGTGAGGTATACTGTATGTCTATCAAAAAATCAAGTGGATATGCTAAATTCATTGCTGTTGGCCAAGATCTTGCATCGCAAGATGCAGCTATGATGACAGAGTTCTATCAATATAGTTACATCTCTGTGCAAAATTTAGCCCTTCAGAGGTGCAGTGCCACCAATGAAAGGATTTCTGAGGAACAAGGAAGCAGGGCAGTGTGAAATGATGTTTCCAGCCCTTTCCCAGCAGCAACAGGCAGCTGCAGTAGTTACTTACTGCTGCGAAAGGTCTGGAGGCATCATCTCAAACCGCCCTGTTCTCTTGTTCTCCAGCAGCTGCACTACTGGAAGGATGGAGTTTGAGGGAGCACTTTTGGTTGTTGCAATGACCATGACCATGAATTCCAAAATTTATAACATCATAAGCCTCATGGCATATGATGTAAAAAAAAAATCATAACATTGTAAAACATTGTAAAAATTGGGTAGGATGTCACTCCAAACTTCTAAAATTGCATCTATACATATATCTTTAAAAAAACATAATGTTAGGCAAATTTGCATCTTCTTTGGGCTTTCTTTCTTTCTTTCTGGGTGGTTAGGTGAGAAACATTGATGAACTGGAGTAAGGCATAATGAATGGTAAGGTGATAAAACAGACAGACTCTGGTTTGATTGAAAAATGCAAATAGTGTATGTCCGATCTGGTAAAAAGGAAGTCAAAGCAAGCTCTAGACCTAGTATTGACATCTTGAAATGAGACAAAGCCATCCCTAAAGCTTTGTTAAAGGGGGGAAATATATGAGGACAGTGAAATTTAAAACTTAACGTTCTGTTTCCATATTTATTTGCCAAGTTATGTTTCCAACTTAGGAACCACAATGTGGCCTATAATAAGAACACAATTAGAATATAGCATTGAAACAATATGTATAGTTAAAATATTCTAAAGATGTAAGAAAAATACAAGGATGGAAAGAATATTTGAAAAAAAAATTAAAATGGTGGAAAAACATGTTTCCTGAGTTTTGAGAAATTCTGATGAGAAGAAACCTGGACTGACAAGAATCTTTGCAGGTTGGGATGTCTGTGCAGAATTTGTACATGGCATTTTTGCACAGAAAATAGTATTTACTGCACAGGAGATAATGATTCTGCACAGAAATGAGTGCTTTTGTGAAGAAAATGCTGTTTCCTGCTGTCTGTGCTCGCACACACGCACACATACACACAAAACCACATGAATTTTGCACAGAAAAATTCCCAGGCTGCAAATCATCTTCAGAAACTACATAGTTTTAAACTGTTTTTTCTAAGTGGGATGAACATTGCTCAGATTATTCATTTCTTCCTTTGAGATCAAAACCCACAATGAATTATATCCCTAGGTTTTTCCAAAAAAATAATAATAATCAGAAATAAAGTTACTGGAGGGCTCTGTAACTTATTGGTTGATTGTAAGGAAGGTATTACCATTCCATGACTTTGGGATATCTTTCATATAAACTATGACCTATCTACCATTCTTATGGCAAGACATGAAAAACAAAGTCTAAGGTGTGTATTAGCAAACGACTGGTCCAGCTACAATTGTAATCCCCCAGTTTATTTCTTCCAGTAAAGTGCTAGCAGCTGAGCACCATGTTCATTCTTTTCCACAAGCAAATTGTCCCCTTCAGCAGTTCAACACAACAAACTCCCACACTTTAAAATATGAATTTTTGCCTTTTTTAAAAAAACTCCCCCCTCCTTTTGTTAGAACCTACAGTGTACATTTTCTGGCAATATGCCTTCAACATAGAGCTATAATGATTCTCAGGATACCTTCCATGTGTGGAAGATAATGATAGATCCTTTATGTTAACCCTTTCCCAGCCAGGCCCTCAGTACACTACGTGTCAAGGAGGACCAAAAATCTTGAACACAGAAAGCCGTCAAAATTGGCAGGATCCTTTGACAGCAACTGCATTTCCTACCAGTCTCATGCTTCACGTGCAAAGTGTGAATTTACCACAGGACGAGTGCCTTGCTTGAACCAAAGCAACGATTTTGCCAGTCTAGACCTCTCTGTGCTTTTTTTTTTAATTCTTCCTGTGAATACCTCAGCGTCAACTGGGCCACCATATTGTAACTGGTGGGCTTATTGTACTGTGGTGCTTTGCAATGCAACCCTGCAAAGAACATGATTTGTAATAATAATGATAATGAGGATGATGATGATGATAATAATAATACCAAAGGTCCTTTCCCTCTTTTTTCTCCTCTCTTCACCTCTCTTCTCTTCTCTAATTCTTCATGGTTCCAAAGCTTTAAAATATAAAACTTGGGCATGTTGGCAACGCAGACCGCTCAATTCCTTACCGAATTTTCTCAGATATACCTCATAGATAATAGTGTTTAGAGTAATGTTATTATAGCGTATGTAATAAATTATTCACTTGTTTCATTTTGGTAAATGTGATTTAAAAGAAATTTAAAAAGCTTTATACGTTTTAGGTTGTGCTTTTGTAATAGACAGGAAAAAAAGGTGCGCTTAAAGATGTGTGTCCGTCTTTCTTCCCTTTGGATTTTTATTTATTCTGGATTGGGGAAAGTTGCAGAATGAGCCCAAAGTTTACAGTTTTCATATTTTGCTGAAGAAACAATCTGTGTTAATTTGCTCTGTTGAAAAAAAAAGTATGATTATTTTCTACATTTGTGCTACTTGGTCTGAACAATTAATTGTTCTGTGTTAACGGTGTAGTATTATAATTAGCAACTGCTATAATTTCAGTGCTATCATTTTGATGCATGAAGCAAAAGGAAAAAAAACTTAGCAGTGTAATGCATTGTGGTTCTTAATAGCAACTCGTTTCTCTTCAGTTGGAAATAGATGTTTCCCTTTCATTTAATGAAATTTATTTATGCATGGGAGCCTGTTATCCGTTAGCGATTGTGGAACAGTTTTGTGTATACATGCATTTAGACTGTGAAAATGTGCACAGTTCTGTCTCATAAAGTTGAAATATCGGTTTGCAAAAAGAAGGTATTTCTGTTGGGGTATGCTTTTAGATCAGTGCACATTTAGAAAAGAAATGTACACCCAATCCAAATTGGATTCAAATTATAATATTTAATAGAAATACTAAAAACAAAAGATTAACCAATTGGTAATTCACTGTTTTTAAGACAAATATTTTAGACGTGTGAGTAGTTTAAAAATACACCTCTTATTTGAATCTATGAGTCAGCTCAGCTGTGCATTTTTTCCCCAATACAAAAGCAGTTCCTTTGGCTTTATGATAAAACAAACACAGAAACAGCAGTACATCTAATATCATGGCAGAAATGAGAAGCGGCATTCTCCCAACTTGCTGGGAATGAACAACTTTTTTTTTTGGTCTTTTGTTCATTTCAGAAGCTATCATAGTAAAGCGCTCAGCACTGACACAAACCGATCAGCAGGGTCTGTTACAGTCTTGTTGTGTACTCTGATGACAACAGGATGTTTTCTTAGTTCAGTTTCAATTGCTACTCATCTATGTTTCCTATGCAACTGTATTGCACCTCTTAAGCATTTTTGAAGGATGTTTGTTTGCTTCATTTTGTAACACACACAGAAAAGAAAATAAGAGCAGTCTTTTGGAGGCCTTCGTTGGGCAAAGTAAGGCATCACAGCCTAGAAGCTGATGATTTAGCAAAGCCATGTTTTGGAGACAAGTCAAGAATACTAACAGTATTCTAAATCAGTGCTTTCAAAATCATTGTGCTAACTCACCCAAGCAACAGAATCTTGTCCTGTCTTTGGAGGACTTCTGTTGATTCCAACTCCTAAAACAAACCCACTTAATGATTTGATCTTCCATGTTGGAATCAAAGCACAATGCTAATTCAATGATATAGACAGACCAGGCAGTTGCCTGAAGTCTTCCACAACTCTTACACCACTTCTGACACGGCTACCACCTCATGTATATTGAGGGTGTACTAAAGAGACACTGTAATTTAACAGAGGGTTGTGGGGTACACTCATTTTATGAGAGAATGCCCTTGTACCACATTGTCCTACCAAGGGCTGCCAACAATTCATGATCCAGTCTTGACAAGAACAAACAGAATTTCTCACCAGCAGCACATTGGTTGTCCTTTAATTTGTATGTTCATCACCAATACCATTTGGAGATGGTCTACCTATACACCCATTTATCCAAGCACACCATAAAGCCAAATAAACTGCTAAGTACACTTTGCTTTCTTTAGGAGAGTGCAACTTAGGGATAGGGGTGTGTGGAAAACAGCAGTCTGCTATACAAGACAACGTCCAACATGAACATCGGTAGCGTGTTTATATGTCTTTTGTCATTAAGAATATAACTGGACGTGTGCTTACATTAGTGCAAAGGAACATATTTTTATTTGGCCTTATAATAGTAGATTGTGATAAATGAAAGCTTTGTACTATAGTCTGTTTATTTTTGTTTTCCTATTTATCTGCCAAAGATGGTAATGGATACAAGGATATTAAATAGGGTTTTTTTTTTTGTAAGACAGTTAATGATTGTAATAGTGTTAAAACTTCCCAAAAGCTTTATATGTTCTTCTGCAATAAGCCAAACCAAATATTTGTTTCAAGGAAATTCCAGTCATTACGACAGAATCACAAACCATACTTAACCAAAATGCAGTTGTTATAATGTTTGCATAATGTTCAAATGCATTTTTTTTCTTTCAATCCAAAGGAAATAAGGGGTATATGAGAGAATGGCAATGCCTATCATTGTTTAAACAAGCAATGGATGTTCCAAGCTTACTAAATTTTGCCAAGAAAACTTGTAATTTAAGGTATATTTTATAATGCCGTTATATGTCTTGGGTTTTTGGTTACCTTTTCTTTTTTATTTTGTGAAGGTGATATGTTAAATCGAGTGTTCCAGACAAAATAAAGTAGCTACAGAATGAATGTTATTTTATTATTAAATGGTTTTTACTCAATTATTTGTGCCAACAGACATCCTTTACCTTAATAACAAATTACTGTATATGTGTCAAAGTCTTAATTTATAGTTCTTGATGTGAAAATAAAGAAAAAAAACACATACAGTTTGTCAACGTTGAATAAATTGAGAGAATCCTACTTTTTTGTGTGTTCTCACACAAGAAAGAGGTGCTATCATGTGTGATTTTTACATTAAGAGCAGATTCACACCACAGATCACTGGTAGGACAAGGAACATGGGTAGTAGACCATCCTTTCTCAAATGACTACATTGCAAAGTACCCTATTTCCTATGATCAAAGTGGTGAAATGAAACCACAACAGTATTTTAGTAACCCACACACTCACCATATAATTCTACATTTGAAGTAAGAGGATTGCATGCACACACACTTCATCTGGACATACTAACATAGGCGGGATACAGACCACCCAAAAAGGGCGGTCTCCCACCGCCCTGGTTTGCTCCGTGAGGGAGCCGCAGCGGACAAACCATGCGGCTCCATTGTGGCACCTTTGTGACCCCTCAAGGTGCCAATGGCGCACTTGTGGCGTCACAAAGGCGCTGGGACGTCCGTCGCATCAAAATGGTGGCGCCCGTGTGTACAGGGCACCGCCATTTTGACACCCCCATCACGTGCTAAGGGTGAGGGCGGTATGGACACTACATCCTCAGCTAACCCCTAGCACATGACGGGGGTGGCGCAAAAGCCCATTTAAATCGGGCCATAGTTAGGTCTTTAGAGATAACTGAAGCCCTATCCATATATTCTCTTCCTGCAGATGTGATGAAGACAGCATGCTATTTCTCCCATTGCCTTGCTCACATGAAAAGCAACAAGGCTACAATGGAGAGCTTCCAATATGTGTAGAAGCTTTCTGCGTAATTCTGAACTCTGATATCCTGAATTCTGCCTTGTGTGGAGAGCTTCCATGGTCGGAAGAGGCTTTCCTCTTCAGACTCACTGATTTTTATGTGAGCAAACTGATAAAGGAGGACAGAACTTTGCTTATTTACACCAAATGATAATACTTGAATACGATGGGAATGATGCAGCCTTCCAGATGTTGTTGGACTACAACTGTCAGCATCTCTAGTCAGTACAATCAAGGATGAGGGATGCTGGAAGTTGCAGTCCAACCAATGACATCTGCAGGGCCATCTGCTTCCCAACCTGGGCTAGCTAGAGTTCTCCATTTTCCCCTTGACTAACTGATTCCCTGGCAAAAGAAAGATTTGTAGCCTAGTGACAGAGCTCATCCCTTGCATGCAGAAAATGCAATCCTTTTCATCTTCAGGACAGAGAAAGACACTTGCATGAAACTCTGGCCAAATCTCTTCCTTGCATGAAACTCACTGCCACATCACTGTGGAAAACATTACAAACAACCCTCTGAACAGGACTAAGGCAATGTTTTGTGTTCATACCACAGTGGACTGAGGTATGTATTAAAGCAAACAGTTAGAATGGTAGTTAAAACAGCATAATAAAAGGGAAGTAACTTAATCCAGCCACCTATCCTGAGAAAGAGAATGTTATATCTAGTCAATGATTCAACCATTAGTTAAAAACAGGGATGAGATCGTGCACTTCGTAAAGAGCAGCTTTCTCCAGTTTTGTGTTCTTCTGATGTTTTGGGCTAACATTTGCAGCTTTCCATAATTAAACATGTTTGCTGGGGGAAGATGGGTGCTGCAGTCCAGCATATTTGGAGAGCACCAACTCGGGAAAACCTGCATTACAGACTCAGGACAGGAGAGCATCAGCTCTGTGACTTCAGTGGGCATATATGTAAATATGTATCAATTCACCACTCTAGAATGCATGTAAAACTCCACTTGCCCAGGGATACACCATTTTGACAACAGTCCTTCTGAAGGTCCGTTCATTGACATATCCAAGGAAAGGGAACGCGTGTAATCCTACATAAGCATTGGAATCCTATAGTAGTTTGAAGTGTGCTCAGTTTTTGTAGAAAACTATCAAACAGAGCATGAAACACAAGATTTATCTTTTATGTATAAAAAATTTGTTCATAGAAAATTGGAAATGTGGACTCCAAACTAGCCCCAACTTTGAGCAGCAGTATTACATTATTGCTACCAGCAGTATTGTTACAAAAGGTTCTATTCATTGCTTGATGGGAAGTTCTGGAATGGCCACATAACTTTGCCATTCTTTGATGAGAGTGTGTGGAAGGCCAATGGTTGCCCCTGTAATGTCAGTTTATTTATAATAGATACAAGTGGGGCATGTCAGAAGTATGCAACTCTAAAAGCAGACAGCACAAGCATGTAACAAAATCACCCAAATCATTGATACCAATAATCTTCTTCAGGCTCTCAGGGCAGCTTTCAATTTACTGGCTTTGTTCAGGGATATCACTAAAGAGGTGAAGGGGGTGCAGACTACACCAGGTAACACCATAAGAGAGGTGACACAACTATTCCCCAACATCTGCCTTTTGGCAGTAATGTGCTCTAGCGTTTGCCTGCAACCCTTTAAAAAGCTGAAGAGATAGAGTGAGTGTGAGATGGTGTGAGAAAGAGAGACCCCAGGTCTTTAAAATATATATATAATTGTTTTTTTTTATTTTCATAACAACAACAACAAAATTATTTATAGCCCGCTTCTCCCTGAAGGAATGAAGCAGGTTACAATCATAAAATAAGACAATAGCAATTATAAAACAAACATAAGTAAAATCATATCATCCCCTTATCCACTTATTAAGAACTTAAAGCATATTTATAATTACAGTTAAATTATTAAATTAAATATGATTAAAATGAGACATCATGGGGCAGACATATCAGCAATTACGGGATGATCAGTCAGGGAAGGCCTGCCAGAAGATATCTGTCTTGATTGCCCTTTTTAAGGCATCATGAGTCGTTATATGATATATATTATATATAATATAATAATTATATATGTATGAGATTTTAGTGAAATTTGGTTAGATGTGATGCTTTTTTTAAAAAAATATTAAAAAAAACAAAAGTCTTTTGTGGTTTTTTTTTTTTTGGTTATGTGGCCATGTTCTAGAAGAGTTTGTTCCTGATGTTTTGCCAGCATCTGTGGCTGGCATCTTCAGAAAATGCTGGCATGGAAGTGAGTGGGGTATATATACACAGACACAAATCCTTTTTGTATACCCTCCCGCCCTGAGGCTTTGCCATTTGCCATCCAACAACAGAACAACACACAGATTAACATGGAAATCACTCCTCCCAATCCAGGGTCACACAGTGTGTGTGTGTGTGTGTGTGTGTATACACATACATACCCCACTCACTTCCATGCCCGCATTTTCTGAAGATGCAAGCCACAGATACTGGCAAAACATCAGGAACAAACTCTTCTAGAACATGGCCACCTAACCCGAAAAACTCACAAAAAACTATGGATGACAGCCATGAAAGCATTCGACTTCACAAACTTGGGATTTGTAGTCTCTCCTGTCTCCCCCCACTGAGCCTCGCCCCACTCACACTATTTCTTCCACTGAGCTCCAGCATTTTAAAGAGACACAGGTTTCTGCCCAAAAGCAGATATCTGGGGAACAGTGATGTCAACCCACCCTTAGGGCTTGCCTGAAGAAAGAGACTCCTTCTTCCATAACTGTCATCTTCCGGCCTGTTAGGGAGTTGACCAGGCAGGCCCAGCTCCATCAGGGCTCGCCTGGAAGAGGAGACTCCTCCCTCCATAACTGTCATCCTCCGGCCTATGAGGGAGTTGACCATGCCAGCCCAACTCCACCAGGGCTAGCCTGAAGAAGAAGAGCCCTCCCTCCAGTCCATCTGCCTTGGTCCAGGTCTCAGAGGGAGAGAAGAATGCTGGACCTGATCCCCTCCCCCCTCCCCATTCCCTTCTCCTTTTGTGTCGTGTCTTTTACATTGTAAGCCTGAGAGCAGGGAACTGTCTATTATCCCCTCTGTTGTAAACCGCCTGGATTCCCAGTGATTGGGCGGTATATAAATAAAACCTATTATTATTATTATTATTATTATTATTATTATTATTATTATTATTATTAGAGTGTCACCTGGTGAAGCCTGAAACCCTTTATGACACCATGTCCATCTATTCTGCATTTTTTTTCATGGCATTACAATTTATCATGCATACAGCTCAAGCTAGCCACAAAACATTTGTCATATCAGACATCAGGATCTTGATTAAAATGCCATATTTTTGTTAGTGGTTATTCATTATCTATTTAGTGCAGCCTAAATTTTAAAAACCATTAAAAAATACAGGATGGAGGAGGGAGTACTAAAACTGAGCAGTCCACAGTTGAGAAGGAGTGTGTTTGAGCTGACAGCACAGCTTGGGGAAATGACCATTGGACTACAGCTATAGAATCTCTGCACCAGAATGGCCCCTGAAGGCTTTGAGAGCTGTAGTCCCCAAAAGGAGTTTTCCCAGTCTCTGGAGGCCTAATGTTGGTTGGTGCAGGATTGGGAATCAGGCTTGCAACCTAGAACGGCGGGGGGGGGGGGGCATAAGATCATAAGACCCCTAAAGTCTAAGCTGGAGAGCTGGGTCCCCTGGAAACAATCAAGCACCAATAATCAAGACCACTAGGGAGTTTATCACTTTGGCTTTGTTCCCACGATAGATGTGGGATGCAACTTTAAGAAAGCAGATCTTATCACATTTCCCTGTCACCAGGGAGTATGCAGACTGTAGCAACCCAGGCTTCTCTGGACTCCTCCTGCATTTTCAAGAATGGGATTGTCACTTTCTTGAAAAGATGTGGCAGAAGCCCAGGTTGCAAATGGGCTGCATACTCCCCGGTGTTGGGGAAATGCGATAAGATCCATTTTCTTAAAGTTACATTCCATGTCTATCGCGGGATCAAAGCAAGGCGATAAACTCCTAAAACTACTCTGTGGTTGAGCCCCTTGAAGGCTTAAGAAGTGTACTTGGCTGCATCCGCACTACAGAAATAATGCAGTTTGACACCGTTTTAACAGCCATGGCACAATGCCATGGAAAGTTTAGCTTTGGGATTTGCTTCTTTATGAGATGTTTAGCCTTTTCTGTCAGAGAGCTCTGATGCCACAACAAACAACAAATCCCAGGATTCCGTAGCATTGAGCCACAGCAATTAAAGTGGTATCAAACTGCATCCTTTCCACTGCAGCCCTATTTTATAGCAATCTTTGCCTTCACTTAATAGATCCTTACACAATTTTAGCAGCATGGGCTGATGGGACATACAACAGGACCTATAGCTTCCAACATTCCACAGAGGAAAACTGGAAAACATTTGGTCAAGCAACATGAGAGTGTGTTCAAAAGGATGGGTCCAAATAACAACAGGGCAAACATTATTAATCAAGAATAATGCACAAAATTACTTTTTAAAGACAAAATTTGAATATTATGTGCAAGGTGAATCTCCTTTATCTAAAATGCTTGGGTCCAGAAGTATTTTTGATTTTGGATTGGGGTATGTGTGTGGAATATTTGCATATACATAATGAAATATCTTGGAGATGGGACCCAAGTCTAAAGATGAAATTCATTTATGTTTTTCATACACCTTATACACATAGCCTTAAGGTAATTTTATAGATAATATTCTTAATAATTTTGTGCATGAAACAAAGTTTGTGTACACTGAACCATCAGAAAGCAAAAGTTTCACTATCTCAGCTGCCTATGTGGACAATTTTCAATTTTGGCATATTTCAGAATTCAGAATTCCAGATAAGAGATAGTCAACCTCTACTGAATTTAGGAAACCCTTATAAAGGGGGGAAGGCCCAAATGAGACTACGTGCACGGAGCACACTCCACCCCCTCTGCTCTTCTCCTTCCAGCTGTATTAATTGTGTGCAGACTACCTGAATACTTTGCAATTACTGTAATTTGCAGCAACTGAGGTATGCCAAGGACAAAAGGGGGAAATGGGGGAAGGAGAGAAAAAACAGGAAAATCTGAAAGCAGCTGAGAAAGTTGAATAGCAGAGAATTAAGGGAGGCTGCAAAAAAAAATCTGGTGTTTTTAAATCCTCACCAAAAGAAATCCTTTGGCTTTCCTGATGAACTACAATTCTCAGGTAGAAAAGAGTGTTAAATCAATTAGTACCATATAAACGTCCGAAGTACTAGTAAGGCAAGCATCTTTTAATAGCTGAGTGAAGCCATTCAGTAAAGACTACCACCACCACCCAGCTTTATTTGTTTAATGCATTCTTCTGACAATGGATTCCACTGACCTTCATTTTACTTTGCATGGAAAAGCCTACTGTTTGTCTCAAGTGGCTTCCCAGAGAGTGGATCAGATGCAAGTGCCTCAGCAAACAAGGGAAAACACTTAGCAGCAAACTTTTCCTTTGTCTCTCGATGCTATTACTATCCCCACTCCCTTTTTGCTAACATCTGAAGAGAAATCATTTCCTCCTTTAACAGCTGAAATGGAAAAATAGCACACATTGCCTTAAGTTCCTTTCCCTCTGAAGTAAAGTGCAACTTGTTTCGCACAGGTAATTCTGGCTCTTAGCCATAGGACTTGCTGAAGTTGTATTTGAAGCTGCAATTCTCAGAAGGAATGCCAATGAACACTAGCATGCCATGAGGAGCAAATGCATTGAATAATTAAAGGCCCCCATGTTCCCAAAGTTCTCTTCCAGAAATGTAGTCCTATGCTGTGCTTCTGCGTGATTCTTCACTTCTCTGACCTCCAGAAGTGTAGTTTCAGTTTTAAGTTGGAGTGATTTAGTTATCAGGTCTAGGAAATATACTTCTTTGGCTGCATCCACAATGCAGAAATAATTCAGATTGACATCACTTTAACTGCAATGACTCAAGGCCATGGAATCGTGGGAACTGAAGTTTTGTGAGACATTTAGCCTACTAAACTACAGTTCCCATAATTCCACAGCACTGAGTCACGGCAATCAAAGTGATGTCAACCTGGATTATTTCTGCAGTGTGGATGCATCCTTTAACAGAAAATTTGATTCCAGAGGCAGAAACATGCAAACAATTGAGATCTGTTCCTATACCACAAGAAAGGAAAGAGCAGGCCAAGTTTTCTTTCAACCTAAAAATATAGACAAGTGAAATGAAACAAGCAGGCTGGGTAGTTCTTGCAGAAGTAAACACGATTTTCTAGGGCTGAAAGTATGTGATTCACTCAGGTCATCCAGTGGGTGGGTTGGGAATCAGACCTTGATCTCCAGTCCAAACCACTACACCACACTGGCTCTTAGTTTTGTCTTAGGGTTGCCATGAGCTGGAAATGACTTGAACACACACAGTTACAATAAAGACATACTGTATAATATGGACAAAGCAAAGTGGCTGGGGCCAAATGAAAATCTTTCTTATTTGGATATTTTCTCCACCAAATATTCAAAACATAGCTCAGTTCTATGCGAATCTATATATAGAATAGATATGTCTTTTTTATTTTTTAAAAAAACTTTAATGCCAATTTTTCACACATGGATCAGAATAGGCTAAATGGCTTTCTGAAGTCATAGTCCTTCATGAAAGAATCCGTATTTCAGATGAGGGTTGTTATTTTTTATTTCATCTGCAGGCTTTGGATAATTTAAGAATGAATATCCTCCTTGGTGCGGCCCAATCTAAAAGAAGATGGGATTACTCTACCTGTGATTATATCTGTAGATTTTTACAGGAGGCTTCCATGTCCGTAGTATGGTGAATCCATTCTGAGCTTTATTCCAGACAGTGAAAGGAGCAGTCTAAGGTTTTGGGGAGATATGGCCAGCACCTTGGATAGCTCATTTGTTCCAGATTTTTAATTTTATTTGGCTCAACACCTTCCATAGTTCCTTTAAAGTCTGGAATAAAACCAATGGCAGAATCATTATACCACTGACATGGCAGCCACCAGCTAGCCCTGATATAGAAGAAGGCATTTTCAACAAAGCTACACCTGTTGAAATTCCCTCCTCTGCATAACCCTTAACAGTACTGGAGGTCCTCCCTCTTTTTCATCTGGCCACCATACTTCAGCTAGACCAGTGATTCCCAAACTCTGGCCTTTCAGATGTTTGGACTTCAGGTCCCAGAATCCCAGACTATTAGCCAAGGTGACTGAGGCTTCTGGGAGCTGAAGTCCAAATCATCTGGAGTATCAGAGTTTGGGAATCACTGAGCTAGACCTTGTGATTTACAGAGACAACAAACATGGAGCGTAGTTCAATCAGCTGCAACCAGTTGTCACTTGAGAGACACTTGACAAAACCTAGGAAGCCACGCTATTCCCCCCTTTTTCCCCCATGGGGTGGGGGACTAGAAATAACCAAATGGCCATTGACAGCAGTTGAAGTGGCAATTACTGACTGGAGCAATTCACTATATTAATTACCCTGCCCTGCATTTTGCAAAGTGATTGACAGCATCCTTTCTGACCATTTCTATTCATTCCAACAATCATTCCACAGGGAATGCTATGAGGCCTTGGGTAATTCCAAGGGGGAGGTTAGACTGGCATCTACCACTCAGTGCTGGAGGAGTCATTTTAAATGCTCTCCAGTGTTTTGGTTTAACCTCCCCCCCAAAAAAAAACAAAAAAAAAACAAATTCAAGGCAACTAAAAGAATGGCAGAGAAAAAAGATTCTCATCCTGGTTTGCCTCACTCCCCTTTGCTAGCTTTCTGATATAGGAAGTTCTCTGGTTGTAGTTCAAAAATGCATTTCTCTATTGGTAATCTGGTCTAGAAGAGTCCACCGCTATCACCTCAAGGCATTACTAGCTTACATTTTGCTCCAATACAGGAATGAAGTAAAATTCCGCTGTCAGTCCAGATGGGATGTGTTCATAAATGGGAAGAAGCTACCATTTCATCCCTCACAGTAAAAGTAAAATTTCTTAAGTTTATCCTAGTCTAGTCCATCTACTTGCAACCATTCAGATGTTGTTGGATTGCAACTGCCATTATTCCTTATTACTGGCTAAGCTAAGTAAAGCCGATGGAAGCTGTTGTCCAGCACCTGGAGATCCACAAGTTGCCCATCCCTACTCTAGTCTAATATTAATATTATTAATATCCATGTGTTACAATAAGCCACAATATGGTTAGTTGAACCCTGGCTTGTTGTGCTGTGCAAATATGCCTCTGCTAACAAGCCACAGTCTGAATATAGAACTTCTGATTAGCTTAAACACTTTGGCTTGTTTAAACCATGGCTTCTTGGGACAACCAAACTCACACCCGTGGCCTATCCCTGGCTTGTTTCTTCACCTACCTGGCCTGAAACAAAGACTGCCGAAAAGGTGAGAGAGAAACAGAATAGGGAAACACATGCGATAGTGTGTTTGGTCATTTACTTTGCAGTGTATAGCTTAAGGGGAAAAAAACATGATTAATACAAACCATTGCTTATTGTGATAGGAGAATGCACCCATCTATTCTGCAGTTCCACAAGAACCTTCAAATGATCTAAAGGCCTGTTACAGACTGCCAAAATAAAGCTGCTTCGGGTCTCTTTGGAAGTATGCTATTTAAATGATGCATGGGTCCTAAGAGTCCGGAGGTTGCGCCAAAGCCACACTCCATTCCTAAGCACTGGAGGGCAGCTTTGGTGCAGCTTCCACATTCTTAGGATGCATGCATCATTTAAACAGCATACCTCCAAAGAGACCCGAAGCAGCTTTATTTTGGCAGTCTGTAACAGGCCAAAGTCTCTTTCCAAAGGCTGTGTCTGCACTGCAAAATAAATAAATAAAAAAAATGCAGTTGGATGCTGCTTTAACTGCCATGGTGCAATTCTTTTCAATCCTGGGATTTGTAGTTTCTTGTGACACCAGAGCTCTCTGACAGAGAAGACTAAGTATCTTATAAAACTACAAATCTCACAATTACATAGCATTGAGTCATGACTGTTAAAGCAGCATCAAACTGCATTATTTCTGCAGTGCAGATGCAGCCTCTTTCTTCTTGGTCAAAAAGCTTGTGCTATTAACAGCTGTATAACAGGCAAAAGGACAGTAGGAACCATTTTGTAGACAGCTGAATTTTTGTTCTCTAGATCCTTTGTCAGGTAGGGAAAAAATTATGGCTGCTCTAGACAAAATATATCTTCTTTGCTAGCAGGGAGACAAGAGACTGGACAGAAAATCTTTCTGGAATGTTTATAGGCTTCCTTATATTGGTTGTCATTATAAACCACTTAGTACCAAGACTTTGGAGTCTAATTAGTCTCCCCACACAATGTATGTATTTAAAAGCGACTGATGGGAAAGGTTTTCCATACAATTATTTACACACAGAAAGATGATCTAAAGACAGGAAGCCTATTTATTATGTTAGGAGATGATGTCGCTTCATAACTGAAAAATTAGGCACTGCCATGCACGGCTGAGGGAAAAATATGCAAATGTCATTTTTTTTATCCCACAGGATCACTATCCCTCTTTTCCCCTGTTAGACCTATTATGAATATTATAGATACAGAGCAGACAGAGATTCACCAAGTCCTGATTTTCAAGGCATCGAAATGTAGTAAATGGAGTGCATTTTACCTATTTGAATCATTGCCCATTATGTAAAGCTATGAGGTTACTGGAGTGGAAGAGGAAGGCAAAATGCTCCTTCAATCTAAGGTATGATGAGTCCAGTAAGTATAACTTCATAGTCCTCAGATCCCCTCATCATTTTCCAAATTGTCTTAGGGAGTATCTGCACCATATAAATAATGCAGTTGGACACTATTTTAACTGCCATAGCTCCATCCTACAAAATTCTGGGATTTGTAGTTTCATGACGCACCAGCACTCTTTGGCAGAGAAGATTAAAGATCTTGTAAAACTACAAATCCTAGAATCCCATAGGATGGAGCTAGAGCATTATTTATTAAGTGTAGATGCACCCACATTCTGATGGCCAGAACTAAGCAAAAATTAGGATTCTGTGGCCAAAATTTTCAATGGGTTGTCCTTTTTTTATAAAATAAAAGCAATTTTCAGCAGGAAAGAATTCTGTCTATTTAGACACAAGCCCTATGAAGTTTATATCTCAGTTATACTACTACTACTACTACTAATAATAATAATAATAATAAATTTTATTTTTACCCCGCCTTTCCATAGTTATGATCAAGGCGGCTTACAAAATTTAAAACATTACAATACAAGATAAAAATTCAATATAAAAGTTAAAAGCATTACTACAAGGAACAGGAACAGGAAATCAATAAAATACACATGTGAAGGGCATAGAGAGAGATTAATTTACAATGGCCCGGGGTCGAAAGGGGAAAAAAATAAGGGGCAGGAAAATAAACAATTTAACTAAGGTGGGAAGGCCAACCGAAATAGATACGTCTTCAGATTTTTCTTGAAAATATCTAGTGAGGCGGCGGAGCGAAGCTCTACGGGGAGCTTGTTCCAAAGTGAAGGGGCAGCGATGGCAAAAGCCCTCTGTGAGGTCCGTGCAAAGTTTGACCTAGGGACCTCCAACAAATTTGTCCCGGATGTTCTGAGTGTGCGGGGTGGATTATATGGGGAGAGACAGTCCTCCAAGTACCCTGGGCCCAAGCCATTTAGGGCTTTATAGGTCAAAACCAACACCTTGTATTGAGCTCGGAAGCGAATAGGCAGCCAGTGAAGGTCTTTTAAAATAGGTGTTATATGGTCCGACCTGGAACTGCCAGCGACCAGTCTAGCTGCCATATTCTGCACCATTTGCAGCTTCCGGGTTTGGTACAAGGGTTGCCCCATGTAGAGCGCATTGCAGAAATCTAATCGAAAGGTTACCAAAGCATGTACAACAGATTCAAGGTCCTTACGGTCCAGGTAGGGACGCAACTGTCGTATCAGCCGAAGCTGATAACAAGCACTCCTGACCGTCGCATCCACCTGAGAAGTCAGCTGGAGCGACAAATCAAGGAGCACTCCCAAGCTGCGCACAGAGTCCTTCAGGGGGAGCATGACCCCATTCAGGACCAAATGACAGATCTCGCCACCCGAAACCGGGGAACCTATCACCAGTACTTCCGTTTTCCCTGGTTTCACACTGAGTTTGTTCTCCCTCATCCAGCCCATTACCGACGCCAAGCAGGCATCTAGAGGAGAGATGCCATCCTTAGTTACTGCATCAGTCGGAGACATAGAGAAGACTATCTGGGTGTCATCAGCGTACTGATAACACCGCGCCCCATGTCTCCGGATGATCTCTCCCAGCGGCTTCATGTAAATGTTAAATAGCATAGGGGACAAGATCGCTCCCTGAGGGACACCAGATATCAGGGCCCTCCTATCGGAGCAACAGTCCCCCAGCTCCACCATCTGGGATCTGCCTGAGAGGTAGGAACGGAACCACTGCAAAGCAGTGCCCCCAATTCCCAATTCCCTCAGGCATCCCAGAAGGATACCATGGTCGATGGTATCGAAAGCCGCTGAGATGTCCAAGAGCACTAACAGGGATACGCTCCCCCTGTCCATGCCCAGATGGAGATCATCAACTAAGGCGACCATGGCAGTCTCAACTCCATAGCCCGCCCGGAAGCCGGTTTGAAATGGGTCCAGAAAATCGGTGTCATCCAAGATCGATTGAAGCTGGAAAGCGACTGCTCTCTCGATCACCTTCCCCAAAAAAGGCAGCAGCGAGATGGGCCGATAGTTATTATGAATCAGGGGGTCTAAGGAGGGCTTCTTTAGCAGGGATTTGACCACTGCTAATTTTAATTTAGATGGAAACTGACCCTCACTTAGAGATGTATTAATTATGCGATGCAACATAATTCGCACCACATCTCCCCCCTGAGCTGTCAGCCATGAGGGACAGGGATCAAGGGAGCAAGTCGTCCTCCTAACACTTCGAAGGATCTTGTCCACTTCCTCGGTACTAACAAACTCAAAGTGATCCAGTATAACAGGGGCCACAGATGCTTTGGACACCTCTCCTACAGGATCTGCACAAATACTGGCGTCGAGATCAGCCCTTATCCGAGAGATTTTATCAGCAAAGAAGTTGTTAAAATCGTCACAGCAGACTTTAGATGACTCCAAGATAGGGCTCAGGGAGGGAGGGAGCTGAGTTAGCTCCCTCACAACCCTGAACAGCTCTGCCCGACGCAACTCTGCGGATGCAATACTCACATATAAGTCTAGACATTTTTGTATCTATGGGTCAATGTAAGTATTGTACTTTAACTCTTTTTTTAAGGAACCATCCCTGCTTAAAGGCAAGAGTGTAACCTATCCTGGAAGCACTGACAGCCCTCTACGCTCTCATCCATCAAGGCTTTAGGGTGGAAACAAAGACTTATTCCTGCTGGAATTTTGTAAGTTCTTTGGCATTGTTTTCCTTTGCTTCATCCGTCGTTACATGGCCACAGGTTTTACCCTCAACTTATCCACAAGTCATATCAAAATCTATAATTTTGGCCCCCAAACATGCCCTGGACCTATATTTGAGGTCTGGTATATATAGTAGTTTCTAGGTTTTCTTGGTGGGAAAGGTGAAAAAGAGAAGGGGACGGGAAGGAGGGAGGTAGCAGAAAAGGAAGATTATTGTAGCTAGGAGAAGAGATGGCATAAAGTAAAAGAATGAGAACCAGAAGAGAGGAAATGGGATAAAGAAAGACAGATATACCTAGGAGATTTTTTGAGAGTTTTTCGAGCTATGTGGCCATGTTCTAGAAGAGTTGGTCACATAGCCCGAAAACCCCACAAAAAACTATGGATGCCGGCCATGAAAGCCTTCGACTTCACATACCTAGGAAAATCAGGAACTTGGAGAAGGAGAACAAGGACAAAAGAAAGGGAGGGTGAGAAAAAGAGGGAAGGAAAAGAGAAGAAATTTTGCTGAAAGTTATGATGTGGAGAAAGAGAACAAGAAACAGAAAGAGAGAAACTAGGGTCCTGTCTGTACTGGTACAGTGCACTGCACTGGTACAACCTAGAGTATCCTGGTCATTGCAAAGGCCCTCCATTCTGATTTCAGGTGACTGATCACACTTGCGTCCTGTTGAGCTGCCTGGTGCATCTGCTGGTATGGGTTCTGGGGTCAGAACGGGGCACCAAGTGCCGATCATATCACTGGACACCTTGTCCTGACCTCAGAGCAAACAACCAGTGGGACCGGCAAATGCACCTGGCAGCAGAGTGAGACAACCACCCGGCGTACTTACTTCAGATCAAGCAAGAAAGTTGAACTGTGACCTCAATCATTTAGGTAGAGCAAGGAAGGTGTATTCAGTTATTTAGCTCAGGGTGAGAACAGAACTGGGAAAGTTAATGAGATAGGAAACACCACAAACCAGCAATCCTATAATACCATATTCAGTGGTTTCTGCGGCAGCTCAGTGTTTCGCACTCTGAGCACTCCTGCTCGCTGAGCCCTGATGCTGACCATGATTTCAGAAACTTTCGAAGGAAAAGGAGCAAAGGAAAGAGCTCCCAGGAGAGTTTACTGCAAGCACACAGAAGCAGCTTGTAGTAGGCCTAGTCAACATCACACAAGTAAAAACAAAAATCTTTTGTTTTGAAGACAATGTTGTTTCTCTGAGATTTGGAGGAAAGGAGCTAGCTCTGAGATCTAGGAACCCTATGTATACAGAACAACCCAAACATCTCCAAGAAATGGGAATTCTAGGTCAGAACACACAACCAGACCTTATTTCTTGTTGAAAGGAGGTCACAGGAAGCTTGTGGTGCTTTGTAATATTTTCATTCATTTAAAAGTATATAGGCATAGCATATTATTTGTTCATTCACACCACACTGAAGCACTCTAGGTGGAGTAACACTTTTAATGTTTGAGAAAATACCTCCAAATCTACTACTCCCAAATTGCAAAGATCCCATTGCATGAGTCCTTGCAGTTTCAGAAGCTACAACCAAGAGCAAGGAGGAGACTGCTTAATCCTTTCTCTCTTCCTATTTGTGTATTCATTCAAAATCACCTTTCCTGCCACCTTCCTCCTGCCCCCACTTTTCTGTGCCTACAGGCAGCAAGTGTCCAAAGAAACACCTCTGAAGGGAAGCAGCTACAGGGAGGTTAGTTCAGTCCATCTCAAGCACACAGGTAATCCCAGAAGATGAAGGGAGGCTCCAGAGGTCATTCCATAAAGCCAATAGTCCAGATAGCCAAAGCCAAAAAGTCTCATTAAACATAGCCACTCCAGGGTCAACAATGCAAACAAACAGGAAGACTAGGTGCATGTTCTAGAGAGGTTGAATAGTTCTGATGAAGTTTTTCCTTCTCTCTTCACCAGACTCCAAAGGGTGAGATTATAATAATTAATAATAATAATTTGTTTTATTTATATACCGCTATTCCAAAGATCATAGCGGTGAACAGCAAGTAAGCTAATTAGCAAGTAAGCTAATTTATCTCTTCAGCATCTGTCCATTCCTGCTGAGAAGGGAGCCCTGCAGCCACTGCAGGCACTAACTTGTCATAGATTTGGGGAGGGAGTTATCTGGAGTCAGAAATGTCTCCTGATTCAACTTATGTTGTTAAATGCCCTCAAGTTGACCTCAGTTCATGGCTGCCCTGTATATGAGACATCTCCAAGCCCCTGCTGTCTTCCACCGCTCTGCTCAGGTGTTTTAAATTCAGGATTATGACCTCCCTGTTTGAGTCTATCCATTGGGCATGTCATGGTCTTCCTTTCTTTTCACTACCTTCTACTTTTCCTAGCATTATTGTCTTTTCCAGTGATTCATGTCTTCTCGTGATATGGCCAAAGTAGGACAGCCTCAATTTGATCATCCTGGCTTCCAGGGAGAATTCAGGCTTGGTTTATTCAAGGAGCCATTTGCTTGTCTTCTTGGCCATCCATGGTACCCTCTGCACTCTCCTCCAGTACCACATCTCAAATGAGTTGATTTTCTTCTTATCCACTATCTTCCCTGTTCAGCTCTCACATCCATACATGGTGATGGGGGAATATAGTGGTTTGGACAATTCTAACTTTGGTCATCAGTTGTACATCTTTACTCTTTAGGATCTTGTCTAGTTCTTTCATTGCTGCCCTTCCCATTTCTAGGCTTCTTGTGATTTCTTGACTGCAATCTCCATTCTGAACAATGTTTGATCTAAGGTACATGAACTATTTAACTATGTTGATTTCCTCATTATCTAGATTGAATTTGTGTAGATCCTCCATGGTCATTATTTTTGTTTTCTTTATGTTTAACATCAAGCATGCCTTTGCACTTTCTACTCTGCACCAGATGCCTCAGGTTCCAAAGAGTGGGTTCTGATACTGACCCCACAATTTTCATCAGTTTTCATCAGCTGCTATACATTATAACACTGTGGCTGAGATCCTACATTGCCCAACATAGCATGAGTTTCACAGGTGGAACTTCACTATGGAGCACCATTCACCACCCCCAGAACTCATGTTTTTTGCTGTGTTGGCCCCCCTTGAACAGCCATGCAGTGGCTGGTGGAGAACAGGGTGAGATCAGAGAAATGGATGGGGGGACTGGGGTCTTGGTGGACAATGTCACCAGTGTGATGTCATCAGTTATGCTTCTATGATCCTCTGCCTTCTCCACCACCCACAGAATGGGTGTTCAGGGGGGAAGCCACTGCAAAGCCATGATTTGGGGGTGATAATTTGGTTATTGAGGACAGCAGAATAAAATCCCCGTCTCTTAAAAATTCACAGGCATAAGGTGGACTTAGGCTTGAATAGGTCACTAACAGGATGCCAGCCACTGTGTCTCTCTCAGAAATGCACCAACCCAAAATATTTTGCTGCCTCAAAGTCAAACACCAAAGACCTTCCCACCAGACAAGGTGCTTCACTAGCCAAGGGCATGTCCACCAATTTTCACAGATGAAAACTGGGACACATGTGGCCTAGCAACATCAGAATATGTTTAGGATGGCAAAAGGTATTAATAAAGAAGAGCACAAGAGGTAGGAAAGGTTGCAGCAGTTTGCTTTTGCCTAAGCCTACTGGGAAGAGCCAGAGTCTGCTCCCTGCTCTCCTCCCTGCTGAGTTAATTGCCTTTTTGAGCTCTGCACCAATGGAAGTAAGCTGGGGATGAAGAGGGAAAGTGAGAGGAGGAGAGAGAAACTGAGATGTTTTAAAAGCAGCTAAAGAAGTGAAATGACATAGGATTAAGCAGGACTGTTCTTGCTATATCAGGACAGTTAGAGGGTATACAATGGTAGTCATGTTATGGAACTTAAAGTATAGTAATAGCAAAGTAAATTGGGAACAATTTGATGCACTTCCATGACATCCAGAATCTGGTGCCTGTGGCAACAACCTTGCTCTATATAAATGTAGGACAAGCCATGGCATTGGGTGACTAATGGGTTCTATATTATCAAGGGTATAATATATCTATATATTTTTCTGCACAATTTTGCCATGCCTCTCTCCCACCTATGTTTTGATATTTCCTATGAAAGAAGCAGAAATGGACTTAAGCTTATCATCTCTTTTCAACTATTCTTTCCATATTTTTAGAAATCTAAGTGCAAATTGACCAGCTCTGGGGACAGTAAGTGTAATTTTCACAAACACCAACAGGAATCATGAGGCAAAAAGCATCCATTCATCATACTGGAAAAGCCTTTCCCTCTTGGCTGGCAAACATCAATTTTAAAAAAGCCTCCTTCAGACAAAAATTACATTTCTGTCATACTGTTGTTTCTATCAGTTTAAGGTCATGACATTTATACTCCATTCCCCATTAACATTTTACATTCAGTGCCAGCCAGATTAACTTCACTTTGTGCAATCAGTCTATTCCTATGACCTTGCCCTGGTCTTTCTGCTTCTTGACCCAACAAGATCTTGCATGATTATTTCAAGTTTCGCTACACACACACACACACACACACACACAGAGAGAGAGAGAGAGAGAGAGAACAATTTTGACCTTGAATGAAAAAGAAATAACCACACCAGTCATAAACACCTTCACTGAAATATGTATTCCAAGGTGTGATCAGCTCTTTCAAAGTGCTCGGATATTGTTTTTATTGATTTATTTACCACACCATTCTTCAAAAGGTAAGGATGTGTATTCCATGCAAATGCAGCAAAATGCAGAATGTGATATTGTATCCAGATTCTCAGGGAGAAGGTGATTTTTAAAGGAAAATTCTAGACTATATTGACATGTATGCTGGAAAGTGGGCTTACCAACCAGCTAGTATTTGACTTGTCTGACCAGTAAAACCAAGGCCTCATTCCCACTACAAAATAAATCATTTTTGAGTTGAATCAATGAAGTGATTTAGTGCCGAATAGATGTTCACACTATTCGAGCTGCGATCGAACCTACCCATTTCAATTTAATCCATTTCACGTTCACATTCAGCAGTGAATCAATTCAACATGGAGTTGCCTCACAGGAGTGACTGCGCCACAGGAACCGAATCAAATAGACACCGCATTCACACTTGTGCTGAATCGATTCATTTCAAAAGAAGCAATGAATTCCACAGATCCAGAAGAACCGGTTTAAATTGGTTTAACACTGTGCCCCCCCTTGCCAAACTGCGCCAGAAATTTTGTGCAAGTGCAAACAAGGGCCATTTAAATCAGTTCAGATCAGTTTGAAAACCAATTTATTATGTAGTGGGGTTGAGGCCAAAGTCATGCCAAACCTGTCACCTGATCTGGAATGTCTTGAAAAGGCAACAAAATAGTTGTTATTTAATTTAATGACATGTCATTGCACTGGCAGTGGAAGAAGTGTCTGTAAGAGCTTCAACTTCATGAGGAAATGTGCAATTCAAGAAAATGGACAAGAGCAGGCTGGGCAGAAGTGAATGGTAAATTTGCTACAAGCTAAACAGTGCTGGTGTGTGTGCCTTTGACATGTGAGCAGGAAAAAAACCACACAAATCCTATCTGAGAGAAGTCTGCAGAACAATTTTCACCCTCAAGCAAGCGTGCCTCCATAGGGATGGTTGCTTCATGGTTCAAGGCCAGTAGCCATAATGCATTATGTAATCTTCACAGGGCGCTTCAATCCTCATATCCCATTACAAGAACCTACCACTCTCATCTCCATCTCCTCTTCAGCATAAAAGCTACAAGAAAACCAGAAGACAAGATACATGGCCATTTGAGAAAAAGTGCACATGGGGGGGGAGTGAACTTGGCATTTTTGGCCTATATAAAGCCCTTCCAAATGACTCCTGGGTCCATCTCTTGGCAAAGCATAATGGCAGGAAGCCATAATATATTAAAACAGTAGATTAAAACAAACAAGAGCCCTTTGGATCAGATTACACATCACTTTCCTCACATCTGACAACAGCCGAAATCCGAGGCAGTAAAAGACAATTGGAGGCCATAATGGTCTAATAACTCTGTGCTAAAAGTACTTGTGGGAGTAAACCGCTACCAGCTCAGCACAGCCTTCAGGATACATCGTGAGCCTTAAAATCCACAGCGGTATACTCAAGAGCATTACTGCATAAGTGCTCGTTTAAGACTTCCTGCGCAATGCAACATGCTCACTTAAGAAACGTAATTAGGCCTCAATTGTGGGTGATGTTCACACATTGTGGATCATCCTTAAAAATGACAAGGGAGGGTCAGGGAGGGAAGGGGGATGGATGACCTACAGAGCTCTGAAAGGGGCATTAAGCTTCTCCCTCCATTATGTTTCCATGCAGGGAAATTGCCACTTTAGCACAAGAGCACCTTTTGCTGGCGCTAAAGCAACTGATGATGAGAGAAAGGCCAATTCTCACACATCTGTGTGTATGTTACCGACACAGAAAATTTTAAAAGGTGATATCCTTAGGCAATCCTTTTCCGTCTCACTCAACCAAGTCATCGCTGAGGTCTGCTGGCTGGAAACAGGGACAAACAGATTGGTCATCCTTTGTTGGGGAGAGTCCAGAGCTCAGGGAAACAAGGCAACCCAGTGTATCATTTGGAGAAAAAGCTCCCAACCAAATCTGTAGGGTGATCCAAGCATACAGTGGCTTAACCTGTCACTGCTGCTTTTGCTTCATTTCCTATTCTCTCCCCCATTTTTGAGTATTTTTTAAAAAATCAGCCTTTCCACATCAGATAGCACTTTTAAAGCAAAAACACAAATTTTCATTCCCATTTCTCCCAATATATGCATTTTTGTACCCAATTTGCCGTTGTATATGTACCTTTGCAAACAATTCCCCTAATTTAAATAGCTTAACTTAGGCCCTGTTTAGATGGGCCATTAAGCATGTACTCAGTACGTGCTAGGGTTGCCCAGGAGCATCCTTTACAGGTGCTCCCTAACCCTAGTACGTACTGACTACGTAAAAATGGTGGCACCCTGTCTACATGGTCACTGCCATTTTGATGTAACGTCCGCGTCACATCTAAACGGCGTGGCACAGCCATTACGTCTTGGTGCCGCTGAAGGGCGCTTCTGGCGCCCTTTCAACAGCACCCAAAGGAGCTCCAAAACTGAGCTCATTTCGTGCCGCGTATCGCTGGCGTGGCCTTTACATAGCCACACCAGCAATACTAAAGAGAAAGGGACCGAGCAGACCCTTTCTCTCTCTCCCCGCCGCTGTTGGGGTGTCCTTGGGGCATGAAGCCCCAAGGACACCCCTTTCCAGGCCGCAGTGAAGCGGCCTTTTGCCGCTTCCCTGAGGCCAGGGAAAGCGGTGGATTGGGGCCTCCGTGGCTGCTGCTGTGGCAGCTCAGGCCACGATCCGTTGGGGAAAGGGGCGGGTGCAGGCCGCCCCAAAGGGGCGGGCTGTATCCCACCTTAGTTAATGACAGGGCAGGATATAGTGTATATATATATATATATATACACACACACACCGTATGTGTGTGTTGTGTATCTTCAAGTCACTTCCAACCAAGGGGGTTTCTTGGCAAGATTGGTTCAAAGGAGGTTTGCCGTTGCCTTTCTTTGAGGCTGAGAGCATGTAACATGCCCAAGGTCACCTACTGGGTTTCATGGCCAAGCAGGAATCAAACTCTGGTCTCCAGAGTCGTAGTCCAATGCACAAACCACCACAACATGCTCGCTCTCAATATATGCCATACTATAATACATTTTTGTTTTTTATTTGCAGTAATATGTGCCCCTTTATGAGAATTATTCCTGAAAGAAATGAAAATTGCACCACAACACTGGAGAAAGGGTGAATATCAATCTCATAGCCTTGGGGGAAAACCTTTTTGACTATTCCCTGACCACTTGTCTATGTTGCATGAGATTTTTAATGTGTAATCCAAAAAAGTAGCTTTTCCAAACTGTGGTCTATATATAACTGCATTTTGGTTACCATATTGGTTTGGGAATTGTAAATTCTGTAACTTCATATTAAAATATTCACCAAACAAAATTTCCCTCGTCCCTTCTGTTGACCTAAGATCCAGTTTCACTAAGTACTGCAGGGATCCCATGTGAGTAAACATTGATAGGACTGGGTTGCTAACCAGTTGGGTTCATTCTTCATTGACATGGATGCACATAAAGGAGCCAGTGCCTGTGAAAGGTATGGAGCTTCTGTCTGTGAAGTCAAGAGCCTTCAGAACACAAGTATTTGTTCCAAGTGTAATATTACAAATGGAGAGTACAACAGAGACAAAATATATTCATGCTATTAGCAGTAGAAGAAGGAGCAACGGGGTTAGTAACACAGTACAAAACTCTGCCCCCTGTTCTATTCAGATGAATACCCAGTGTAGCTTTCAAAGAAACAGAAATAATTCAGTCCACACAAGAACTGAGCATTAAGAGCCTATTGGAAGTGTACAAATATTAGCCTGAATTATATTTAGTTCTGATTAGAGTGGAGAGGTCTTGGGCAAGTCACATGCTCTCAGCCCCAAGGGAAGGCAATGGCAAATCACCTATGAACAAAACTTGCCAAGAAAACTCCATGATACAGTCACCTTAGGGTTGTCATAAGCTGGAAACTACTTGAAGGCAGACAACAACAACAAAGAGTGGTGGTTTGAGCATTGGAGTATGACTCTGGAGACTAGGGTTCAAACCCCCTCTCAGCCATGGAAACCCACTGGGTGACCCTGGGTAAGTCGCACTCCCTCAGTCTCAGAGGAAGGCAAAGGCAAACCTCCTCTGAACAAATCTTGTGGAGAAATCCCCACAACAGGTTTGCCTTAGAGTCGCCATAAGTTGAAAATGACTATAAGGCACACAACAGCAACAATGAAGTGTTCAGATCCTGTACAAATGAAAGCCTCTATGAAATGTTTGTATAACTATGGGAAACTATGAAATTATACAAGAATGTGATGATTACGAAGGATAAAAAGCTATGTTAAATAGTTTAATGGTTAATTATTACCAAGCCTGTTAGACAGCTCAGTAGAGAGATAAAGTCCCTATTTAAACCTTTCTGAAAGTGAACATCTGGAAAGCCATAATGATGTAATGTAATGTAGCCTTGAGAGCCAGCATGGTGTAGTGGTATGAGCATTGGACTAGGAATCTGCAGACCAGGGTTTGAATCTCCGCTGGGCCACAGAAACCCACTGGGTGACCTTGGGCAAGTCACACTCTCACAGCCTCAGAGGATGACAATGGCAAACCCCCTCTGAAGAAGACCCTGTGACAGGTTCATCTTAGATTTGCCAAAAGTAAAAAAATGACTTGGAGGTACACAACAACAACAATGTAGCCTTACACATAATGGAATATGGTCAAGCTCAAGTGCCCAAACACTGCTATATCTGAATATTTTTAAGGCAAAAGAGAGACGAGCGAGGTGCATCTCCACACCAAGGATATTCCAAAGCCTTGGTGCCACTACTGAGAAAGTTGTGTCTTTTTGCTGCGCCACTGGCAATGACAGCACAGAGAGCATCAGAGACTCTACAGCACATCTTAAAGTCTAGGAGCCTGAAATAAGAACAAGCAGTCCTTGAACATGTAATGAAACCCTCCAGATTCAAAGGCCAAGTCTAGAGCTTTCAACTCTAGAAACAAAGAGACAACCAGTGAAGTATGTACAAATTCAGAACAATATGCACCCATTATCAGGCGCCAGACAAAAGCATGCCTCTCATATTTTGAGGAGCTGAAGATTCTGAGCTATTTTTAAAGGCATGCAAAATGCATTTCCATATGATGGTACTAAAAGTTTTGAACTGCTGTTTATCAGCTCCTAAAAAGAACTCCTAAATCCAGTTGTCACTCTCAACTAGAGTAGACCCAGTGAATCAATGGGAATGTGCCAAATCAACACTTACATAAGTTCCATTGATCCAATGGCTCCCTCTAGTTGGATTTAAGCCTGACTTGGGAATCATGAGGCAACTTCCTTCATTCTAGACTGCAATACCCATTGGTTTGCTATTCAGGGCTGCTGGGAGTTGCAGTCTAACCTCATTTGAAGGACCACATGATTCCCACCCCTGTTTTAGGTCTTACCTTTTTTTCCTATGCATATGTCACAAAGTTAGACAGGCAGACCAGAAATGTGTGTTCACTGCAGCTCAGCATTAAGTGAGCATTTTCATCTTTGAGGAGCAGCCCAGAGCTATCTCTGTGTGAAAAGGTAGTCTTGTTCCATCACTGAAGGCAGAGTTTATTGGTTAATGTTTCAAGCGTTTGTTATGAGAGTAGGGTTGCCATAATTCTCTTCCACAAAACTGAAACAAAAGTATATGAGACTGGCTTGAGAGGCTTATCAATCACCCTCCCCCCCAAAAAAAACCACACACACACATTTTAATAATAATAATAATAATAATAATAATAATAATAACAACAACAATAATAATAACAACTTTATTTGTATACTGCTTTTCCCTAGTGATCAAAGCGGTTTACATTTAACATTGTTTTATTGCATATTTCATTTGTTGTTACTGTTGCTGTTGGTGGCTTATATATTGCTATCAATTTACATTCTGGAATATGTAATTTGTTGTGGCACTTTGAGAGAGACTCAGAAAACTATGCATCCCAGAATTCCATACCATTAAGCCATGACAGTTAATGCAGTGTCAAACTGCATTATTTCTACATTGGAAATTAAACCTATATCTCTGAATTCTAGCTGCCTGGAAGGGAATTTAGCAAAGAGGTTCTTTTCCTTTTCACAAAAGCCTATGGGGGAAGGGATGGAGACAAGCTCCCAAGCAGCCAGAATAAGAGGGACTCCTTCTTATTCTGGCAGTTGCTTGGAAGGGAAGTCCCATCCACAACCTCAAGCAGCCTTGCCATACACTTACCAGGAAACAACACAAGTCCACCTCTGCTCACCTCCTTTCCTCCCCCCCTCCCACCTTTGGGGCTCTGGTTCAGTCATACCTGTGCAGCATCACCCTGAGCCTCAAGGGCAGGATGATCAGTCTTCTTTTGAAGTTTCACTCCTGCTATTTGGAAACCAAGATCATCTGCTTCAAGTGGCCCAGCCAGCTGTGATATTTTTCTTCAACCCGGAATTTTTCAGGTTTTCTGGGACACATAGCAAACCTACATGAGAGTCCCCAAATCCATGGTTTAAAGCAGAATATACAAATATAGATAGCTGTGCAGATCCATGCTCCCTTTCACACTGCACAGTTACAGTGCTGTGATTCCAGTTTAACAGTCATGACAACATCCGGACCTATGGAATCTTGGGATTTACAGTTTAAGGAGGGATATTTACAAGTCTCATATTACTCATTCCAAGTCAAGCTACCTCCGGGTATTATGGAATAAAACATGGATAGCTGATAACAGTAAATTGTTGCACTGTGCATCATGGAAAGCAACGTGGTAGGTTGCCCCTGCCATCTTCTATAGGTAGACTGATGGGAATTTACATTCTGCCAAGGTGATATAAAAACTGAGCCAATGCATTCACTTTCTAAGAATAGCACCATTTGATCTTCTGGGAGTTGATGAACGTTCATGTTTGTCTCTCCATCACTGATTATCCCGATGCCATTAACTACATGCAGATAAAGATTTCCCTCAATTCCCCATCATTCATTGATGGTCCTTAATGTTAAGACAAATGTGTCAATTTTTGCTGATTACCAGGGTTGGAAGCACTTTAGGATTAACTGAGGGAGATGGATACAAAAATTATGGCAGTGTGGGGAGGGGTGTCATTTGAAAGCTGCTTGGAGAAAATCCACATGTCCATGACATATTCCTGGAAAAAGTTCACTTTTCACCCAATCATATTTTCATATACAGTATATGTGTGTCTACACTCACATATGAAAAACAGAAAGCTATCTCAGTCTGAGTCAGATTGTTTAGACCAGTATCATCAACTCTGCAGCTCTCTAGATTTTAGGCTTCTTTCCTAGGACTTATTTACATCAATGGGAAACCCTTTACTTACCCCATAGTTCTGTGCACTTCACTCATCCACAGAGACTCTGATAACATTACACTCACTGTGGCAGGATGGGACTAACCAGAAGAAAAGGACTGTCCTATAACAATCACGTTGCCTATAATATGAAATACTTCCAGTCACACATCTTCATCCTCACCACCAACCTGGATTTTCCAGACAAATGAGGGATAAAAGGATTTTTGGAAAAGAGTTTTGGAGAAAACTCCCACGTTGCCTGCAAATTCTGTGCAATATTGTATACCTGGGTTGTAGCCACCATGTTTCCCCCACTCCCACATGTAAATAGGCTAAAAGACTAAGAAAAAAAAATCAAAATGCAAGATTTCATCTTTGCCTCTTGCTCCACAGCTGCCTAACTGGATAGTAAATAAGCTAGCAAATGAATAAATCTCTGAGGGTGCATCTACACTGTAGAAGATTGACACCACTTTAACCACCATGGCTCCATCCTAAAGAACTGTGGTTTTGTGAGGCACCAGCACTTTTTGGCAGAGAAAGCTAAAAAGCTTGTAGAACTGCAAATCCTAGGGTTCCATAAGATGGAATCACAGGACTTAAAGTGGTGTCAAACTGAACTATTTCTACAGTGTATATGCACGCTTTGTGTACAGTATTTCTGCAGGTATACACACATCTTTTAACCCCCAAGCCTTGCAATTCTTTTATCATAAGGACAACAGATAATCCATGATGGGTGTGAACACTCCATTCAACCCTGTTGGGTGGGAAGGACAGGTGTTGATATGCTAATTTCAGAAGACAGTCAAAGGCAGATTGCTGTGGAGAAGATGAATACAATAACCTCCATCCCCCTCCGTGTGTTGGACTATATCTCCCATCACACTCCCTCAGCACACCACTAGTGGTGCTGGTGGGGATGATGGTCATTGTAGTCCAACACATCTGGACCTGTTGAGATGAATAAGTTGCAAAACACCACACAGCTGAAAGAGAAGGCTCTTCCATCCTTGACCAGTAACTGGAAAAGGATGCAGTACAAATACAGACAAGAGTTATTCCCTCCCCCTTCATTTTTCCTTCGAGCTGTGAATTGTTGGGAGTGAATGTGCTCATCAAATGTGTGTGTGCGTGCACATCTTCCAAAGCCCTTCTGGCACAGCACTAGGTGCACTATCATGAGTGTCAGGGGATATTGTTTGAGGAGAGATTTCTATTTATAATGGCTCTTTTCAGACACGGCTATGCACTTGCTGCTCTTAAGCTTTCAGCTCCACTTGAGTATTTCTCTTTTCTGCTGCTGTATAAGGTTTTCTGTACCTCTGGGGAGTGTAAATGTGCCTCCGCATGCATTTCTGAAAAGATCTTTGAAGCCTTGGCATAAATCAACAGAAGTTAATTTTTCGTAATGTGTGCGGGTTTTGTTGTTGTTGTTTTTAACAGGAAAATAATGAGACACGGCCCCTTGTGTCTTGGTGGAGGGCATGCTCTCTGCAAACCACCCAGTGCCCACGGCTTCCATAAAAGGCTCTAGGAGCCCTGGGATGTGCAGCCCTTCAAAGCACCCTCTCCATTAAATGTTTTCTGAACAGCTTGCCTTTCTTCACATCTTGATAGTTACCTATTTGTTTTGCTGTGTCTCAAGTTGCCACAACCAGCCAGCCAGAAAACACAAGTACTCTCTTACTCCAAATAGACTTGCTCACTTCTAAGGTGATCTTACTGGGCTTTGTGATTTTGAATATTGCCAATCTCTTCTTTTGTCAGCTACTCAAAATGCAATAATAGTTATTACTAATGCAGCACTTAAAAAAAAAACAAAAATTAAATCCACTGCTTAAGCCTCAGTGTTACTCCTCTCTCTGCTCCCTTTCCTCTCTGTTCTTTCCCCTTCTTTGTTTCAGCCCAATAGGTTTTGCTACCTGAGGCTGACCAGCATGTAGGCAGTGTAAGGTGCATTAAAGTCAGGCCAGTTAATTTGACAAACGAGGCTGAAAATCCCACAAGGAAATTCCACATCCCAGGCCATAAAAATATAATAACATAACTAACAATTTGTCACCTTTTCAAATCATCTAAAATCTTCTGCCAGAGGTACTTGCCTCACTCTGCCAAAGGTAAAGTACTGGTCTTGTCTTCTTACCTGTTCTGTCTCTTCTTCTTTCTCCTTACTAGTAAGGTGAGTAGCTCTCAAAAGAGCAGCCAGACCAAAAACTCATTTGATTTATCTGAGGACTAAGACAAACAGAGATATGATAAGATATAATTGTGTCTGATTGCAAATGATTAGGATTGTAAATATCGAATCACTGTCACACTGTTAAAAAGATAAATGGAACTGATACTCTGATATATTAATTTAATCATATTTAAATTTTATAAAAGAGCAGCCAGAACTATCTGCTTCAAACCAATGAATATGAATCTCATAGGATCATATGTCAAGAGGGGAGTATATCTATGGAGCAGCTACCTAAAAATGGGAAGAAAAAGACATCCAAAAGAACCAATCTGTTACCTGGGATAACCAAGAGGAAAGGGGGCACAGACAGCAAACCTTTGTTCAACTAATAAACTGGACAAACAGAGGAGTGTTCAGATGTTATAATACCGCAGGAAATGCCAGGGACAGATCTTTAAAATGGTGTTAAATCAAGAAACTCCTAGTTGGAATCTTACCTCTGTCCAAAAAAACATAAAAGGTAAGTCACTTTCTTTCAGACCACGTCCTACTATAGCAATACAGGGATAATGCTCACCTGCCTTTATAGGCTTGTCATTACATTTACTGAGATCCTGACCAGAATCCTGTCTTGGAGTTACATCTCCATCAGTGGACTTATGTACATGGGCATTAGAATTGGGCAGTTTTGTAATGTTTGTATTTAGTAGAGGGCTGTTGTTGAATTTCTATTACTATTAAAATAAATTACTATTAAATTAAATTACTATTAAATTACTAAATAGCAGAGCTGGCAAATTGCCTGATGTGCACCACACACCAATGTGCATCGTCCCAATGTGGATCAGACACTTTTATTATTGTCCCAATAGTCATTTTCACAATTTCCTAACAAGATTCTTTAGCACCTCTGCTATTTAGTGAAGCAGAGAGTCAGCATGATGTAGTGGTTTGAGTGTTAGACTATGAGTCTGGAGACCAGGGTTTGAATCCTGGCTCAGCCATATAAACTCATTGGGTGACCTTGGGCAGACCACACACTCTCAGCCTCAGAGGATGGCCGTGGCAACTCTGCCATGCCAAAAAAGCCCATAAATCAGAAACTACTTGAAGGCACACAACAACAAGAAGAAAAGTTACATTAAGTAAAAGGTGATAGAAGAATCTGGCATATATCCTTGGACATTGGTAATACAGGAATCTGACATACATATTTGGCTATATGTGATGTCATGAGATATTATTCACACCATTGTGCCTTAGTTGGTTGAATTCTGTATACAGTATGCTTTTTTCAAAACAGAGAGGGAGTTTTGAAAGAGCCATACTAGCTGCCTGCTAACATCAATGCCCATCCAAGTTCAAGTCAAGGTGCTGGTGCTTAATTTTCAAAGCATTAAATATCTTGGCATCTACATATCTCCAAAAGCTCCACTTTCTATACTAGCCTGCCTGAGACTCAGGACAC
>NC_056523.1:313894437-313946664 GCF_019175285.1 Sceloporus undulatus | reverse complement strand
TAATAATAATAATAATAATAATAATAATAATAATAATAATAATAATAATAATAATAATAATTTCTTTCCTGACTCTCCTCAAGGCTCAAGACAGGGTACAACATTTTAAAATACAAAACACAATTAAAAACACATAAATCCATAGATCTCAGGCACCTCAGATATAGTATAGTATTTACCTTTACCTTCTCAGGAGTGATTCTGCATCAGTGTGACTAGCATTGTCATTGTCCTCAATTTGAAGCCTGCTCAAACTCTTTTAGTCTACTCAAATTGGCTCATTTTTGTCTCTTTGCTGTGTTCTCTGGTTTTACTATGAAGGTGATGTGCTTTTAGAATTTATCATACTGTGTTTTATTTTCAAAATATCTGTATATCAGATCTGTATACCAGGTAGGTTGCTTAAATGCTTTTTCAATACAGCAAATAAATTTGTATAATGCAAGAGTTCATTGCTTCCTGCTAGGAAAGCAGAACTGTGTGCAAAATTCCATTTTTCATACACAACCTAAGTGAGATAGAGAAACAGCATTACATTCCAGAGATGTTTATCATATAAGTGTTTTGCCGCAAAATCAACGGAGAACTCTGGCACCTTAAAGACGAATAAATTTAACGTGGTCAGGATTAGCAAAATGTTTAAGCTCTGGCCTGCAAATTTATATGCCACAATGCATTTGTTAGATTTGAATGTGCCACAGGATTCCTTGTACTGTTTAAGATTTTGTTTTGTAAGGGTTTACTTTCTTCTGTCTTTCATACTTACTTTCACAGACACTTTTCAGGGAGAAAAAATTAAGCACCAGGACAGAGAAGAGTTTCTCTTTATTTCTGATTTCACCCTGAATTTCTGTATGATTCTGACAAAATCCAGAATACAACCCCGGAATATCTTTTTTAAATGAGTGTGCGAGGCATACAAAAATCAAAATATCATATTATCAGCTATATGAAGAACATGCTGGGGTGGAAGTGAATATTTACCCTAAAAGGATAAGCTTCCTAAAACATATGAGATGTGTGCAATGGGGCACAAGGCCCACAAGCAATTCTGAATTACAATGCTTTTGTGGGCACCATTTCCCCCCATACGTTATCCTTTTATTCCACCTAGTGCAAATCACATGATCCAGCCTTAAACTCTTCTCCTTTGAGAACAATGGGAATGACACCCCCAGTGCCTTTGCCTTCTTCAGTGGCCTCATGACCTCTTGGCCTTTGCGGTTCATAGGTCACCTCAGGCAGCAGGCAGGCAGTTTTTGATGTAACCTCTGAACTCCAGAGGATAAAAGACTGTGAAGCCCTGAGAGACGATCCATCTCTACGTGGCCACAATGAAGAATGTCATTCAATCAGAGCACAGCGCACACAAATTAAATGACACTTTCCTCGGTGCTTTGTCCTGAATCTAAATTTGCCCTGTGTGTTGGTGACCAAGGGGGCAAAGATGGAGGAAAGAAGGAACCACAATAGAAACAGGAGAAGGAGAGGGTCTTGATCCAACTCTGCAAGGCACAAAAGAGTTGTGTGTGCAACAACAGGGGACATTGTCACAAATGACAATTTCAACCGTTTTATGAGCAATTGTTTATTGCAAATCCGAGGGAAAAGAAGAGCTGTCAGTTTCCTGTTTGATCAGGGCTGTCCAACATTTAGAAGTGGTGGCAGTGGATTGCTTTGCATCAACAGATGAATCCAACTGCTCCAACAAATCTTACAGAAGCTTTTGGAACAAAAAGACCTCTCTCAAGGTTGTTCAAAAGGATAAGTAAGTGCCCCTTTGTTCCAGCAAAAATCACAAAGAACCTTTGTTGGCACCTGTAAGACAAATGGATGTATTTTTGCACACAGTGACGTAGGTTTCAAATTCAGTTCAGTGCCTCAGAAAGAGGAAAGTTCAGGATGCTGAGGAAGGGGTTGCAAGATGAAGATGCCTGTCTGCTTTGCAACAGGGAGGCCTCCACTTACAGGGATCATAGATCATAGAATCATAGAGGGATGCATACTGAGGGAGGAAATTGAGTTATGTCACTTATCTTTTTATTTTCAGCACCACGGAGGGGTGCCATCAAGCATCAGAATGCACCGGGTTTATATAGCTGGTAGGTCAGTGGGATATCTTAAGTCATGGACAAACCCACGGCCAATTCGCTTTTGGTGTCAAAGGATGAGTGGAAAGAATTACTGCTCAAAACGGTCAAGCCTTCAATGTCCAGAAGCGTCCAACAATTCACCCATCCCTACAAGGAAGGACTAACGCTTTGTGGCATTTTGATTTAACAAAAAAGACAACTAAAGGGGAAACGTGCCTCCCTAATTGGCGTGACAGAAGGGCAGTGAAAGAGCCATGACATGGTGAAGCCTCTCACTGCTGCCGATTGACAGGACTGACTGCCTTCTTCTTCCAAATGTGGCAAATGGCTTTTTGTGAGTGTGGTGGATAGACAGCAAGCCAGGAGCACAATCCTGTCTGTGTTTATTTATTTATTTATTTATTTATTTAAAGCATTTACACACCCTCCAACTCTTCCTATTTGACAGAGATAGTCACAACTAATCTTCAGTCATCCCACTTTTTCACCTGCTTTTAAAAAATCTGAGTCTCTCAGAATATTCCTTCCTTGTCCAATAATCTTTTTATCCTAGCCCAGAATCACCAAAACAATCACCATCTTGCTCTTCTCACACACATTCTCTAAATGCACAGAGCAGATCAACTTAAAATCTTGTGAGATTCACAGGATATAGTATATTTCATCTTTTGGTAATCAGACCTTATACTTATATACTCTTTTCAAATACTACCTTTTTCCTTCATAGTAAGTTAAAAAAAATTAAATGTGTTCCTGGGCATTACTTCTTTGACAGAAAATGTATTACCAAAGGCAGAAATAACATGTAAAGAATAGGGACAGGTTCCTACACCATGAAAAAGAAAAGCAGCTCTGTATGTTTCAGTAAACTATATTCAGAATTAACAATATACATATGTGAAAAGAAACAGGCACTTTGCATGATTTTGTTTTTAAAAGAGTCCATTTGAAATCTGCTTCCAAAATGCATCAAGGATGATTTTTCTTTTCTTTCACTTGCCTCCACGTTTCTTAAAATTTCCATTTTGGTAACCCAACTTTTAGATCTATGCTTTTAAAAACATGCTGGGGGGAGCTGGCAAAGCAGGCTTATCTGCTGTCCTCCTTTGTCTCTATTTTGCTGTTCACATACACACAGTAAGGGAATTTGGAGACTGCTATAGTTTACCTTGTAAGCCAACACACACCAGATAACAGTACGATCAGGTACAGTAAAATCCCATTCTTTCCCTGCTTGAGCTTTATTGCATTATTTACTCCAAACACTCTGCTACAACCCATTGTTTCTGCATCTCTTTTCACCATCCTCACAATGCCAATGCTGCTAGACAGAGGAAAAGGAGGAAAACAGGCTGAGTGGATGTAAAAAGACTTTAGGAGCTTCTTTGGCAGAGGCTTTGTTTACTGAGATATGTCTGTATTCAATTAAAAGTCCTTTTGATCAGGTCTGTGAGAGTGCTAGCAAGATAATCCCTGTTAGATGCAACCTGCCTCTTCCAGGAGGTCCTTCTTCATGGAAATGCAGATCAGGCTGCAAAAAGCCAAATCTTTACCAACAACATCATTTCTACAGCCATTTGTTTATCTGCAGTATTTTTCTCTTCCTGTGCTATGACCTTCAACAAGGAAGAGTGATGAGGCAATCACCTTTGCCCCAAGGTCCATCAGCTACTAACGCAGAGTCTCATAATTGCTTGCAATATATTGAAGGTCCATGTTCCAATATCACTTGTTCCCATGTGGATCAGCAGGAAAGACTTATGGTCAATGGGTTCGATGAATTTTAGTATCCTCTCTGTCACATCTTGGATCCTCACACCAGGGAGATGTGACAGAAGTTTGGGTTGAGTGTCATCAGATGACAGTCAGTTCTATTTCTTTGTTACATCTGAGTCTAGTAGTACTGCCTGGATGCACTGATGGTGTGGATGGATGCTGATGAATTGAGAGTGGGTAAGTGGTTTCTGATTATTTTCCAAATTGTTAATGCTGTTAGTTATCCTTGGCTTTTAATGAATGGTTTTGATGGATTTTAAGGTGCTACTGTTTTATTTTTTTAAGCTCCCAGGTTTGTTGTATCTGTTTTTATTGTGAGCTTGCAGGCTTACTGCTGGACATAAAGAAAACAAAAATAATGGCCACAGAGGATCTATGTAAATTCAACCTAGACTATGAGGAAATTAAAACAGTAAAACAGTTTCCGTATCTTGGATCAAACGTTGATCAAAATGGAGACTGCAGTCAAGAGATCAGAAGAAGACCAAGGATGGGGAAGGCAGCTATGAAAGAACTAGAGAAGATCCTAAAGTGTAAAGATATACAACTGAGCACAAAAGTTAGAATCGTCCAAGCCATTGTATTCCCCATCACCATGTACAGATGTGTCATGGCCAGCCAAGAGCCGGACTCAGAGGAGGAGGATGTGATTACTCCGGTGCAAGGGGAAATTGCGGCTACACCAGCTGCTAATCCTGCTCTGCCAGATCCCAGCTGCGATTTCCCAGCCCTAGAGGAGGCAGCTCAGCCAGGTCCTAATGCTGGTGGGATTCCTCTTGTGGTGCAACAGCCTAGTGGTGATTCTGGGGAGGAATCATGCCTGGAGGTTCCTTCCTTTAGGCAGGGACGTAGCTAGGATTTTAGGAAGGGGGGGGTCCAGACTAAGTGCCATCATTATAATGGGGGCTGGGTGCCGGCGGCGCAACAGCACACCCCTTTCTTTTTTTTAAGGGGGGGGGGGGGGGGCCCGGCCCCCCAGAACCCCCCCCCCTTGGCTACGTCCCTGCTTTAGGCAACGCAGGGCGGAGTGCTTGCGTGCATAGATCCAGGAGGATTGCTGAGAGGCAATTAGCAAATCACCCTCAGGTGCCACAGGGGAGAGCGTCTCCTACTTAATGAGTGGGGAGACGCCAACTCAGTGCCAGAGTTTATTGCATGATCCTTTGGTGTGATTGCTGCCTGCACTGGCTCCCTGTATCTTGACTACTTGTTGCCTTGACTCTTGACTTCGGAACGAACTGGACTACTGCTATCTGCTGGCTGACCTGACCTTGGACTGGACTGGACTGGACTGACTATTGTGACCTCTGTTATCCTGACTTCGGCTTTGGCTTTCGGCTTGCTTTCTCTCTCACTCTTTGCAAGGTTTGTGGACTATTTTCCAGCTGCATAGTTAATTGCCTTGCTGAGCCTTCCTTATTGGCATGTGTCTGTGTGTGCTGGCCGTAGTCCAGGACAGGGTGCAAGAGCTGGACAGTGAGGAAAGTGGATAAGAGGAAAAGCAATACATTGTGGTGATGGAGCAGAGTGCTGAGGATACCATGGACAACTAAAAAGACAAACAAATGGGTCCTAGAACAGATCAAGCCTGCAATCTCCATGGAAGCCAAGATGATAAAGTTGAGGCTGGCATACTCTGGCCACATCAAGAGAAGGCACAACTCATTAGAAAAAACGATAATGCTGGGAAAGGTGGAGGGATGTAGAAAGAGAGGAGGGTGGCATGCTATATGGATGGACTCTATTAAGGTCACAGGTATGAATTTACAGGACCTGAACAGAGCAGTGGAGGACAGGGAGTGTTGGAGATGTCTTATTCATGAGGTCACCATGAGTTGAGATCAACTTGAGGGCGGTTAACAACAACAACAAACCCTGAATGAAAAGGTGCATGGAAATGTTTTAAAATAAATAAACACAACCTTAAATCCTGATCAAGGGTACTCTCTCCCCCCCCCCCTCTTTCTGCCAAAGAGATTCCTTGCAAATTTCACTGCTTTCTGCTACTATGGTGAATTCATTCTGGTTTCCAAAACAAAGGAAGGAGTGGAACATAGCATTTTGCTGCCTGAAGCAGAAAAAGAAAATCACACACACATGTGCGTGTCAAAGTGATTTTACTCAAGAGCAGAAATGTTATTTCTTAACATGCTGGAAAATCCCATGGACAACAAATAATGAATAATTATGCTTCCCTTTCACAACACCTAGAACCTGCTGCCATACTGTCTCTAATGATAGGGCTGTCCCAGGATGAACAAATATTCAAGAAGAGGCAGTGTCCCATTCCAAGAGTGTGGTCTATTCAGTGTGGGCTTGTAAATGTCATGGAATATGATGCTATGCCACAAAACATGCATGGAGGCATAGAATATACAGACATGTTGGAAGTGGTGCATGCTGCACATACATATAATTACACACTAGTGTTCAGCTTCACTACCTGCCACCCTAAAAATTCCTGAAGTTTCCCATGAGCAAATTTGAATGGAGCTGTAATACAAGTACAGCACCTGCAGCTTACAATAACTACAGCACTGTTATCCCTTTTCAGTGGAAAGGGATTAGTGTCTTCAGCAAGAGGCCCTCCTGTAGGCCATTAAACTGGTTATTACAGGTTGAGTCTCTCTTATCCAAAATGCTTGGGACCAGTAATGTTTTTGATTGTTTCCTCAGATTTTGGAATATTTGCTTATATATCTTTGAGTTGGAACCCAAGTCTAAATATGAAATTCATTTATGTTTCATATTTAACTTATACACATAGTTTTTTGTGGGGGTTTTGGGCTATGTGGCCATGTTCTAGATGTTTCCTGATGTTTCACCAGCATCTGTGGCTGCATCTTCAGAGAAAAACTATGGATGTGGCCATGAAAGCCTTCAACTTCACATTATACACATAGTTTTTATACATAATATTTAAATAATTTTGTGCATGAAGTTTGTGTACACTGAACCATCCGTAAGCAAAGGTGTCATTATCTCGGCCACCCATGTGGATGATTTTAGAATATTTTGGATTTTGGAATTCTGGATAAGGGAGACTCAACCTGTATAACAGTAAAATAACTTAGCCAGACAGCAAAATACTCCTGATGAACAACTCTGTATGACTGAACTACAGTAAAGAGTGTCCCCATTGTCTTTCCAAAATCCATCCCAAACCTTTGCAAGGAGCATATAATACATAACCAACTAGTCATTGCATTAGCAGACTTGAAGAAACCTTTAGAAAGACCTCTATATAATGATTTAATTGAATGGACACAGACTGATCAAGGACAGCCAGAGGTAAAGCTGACACAATCATGCATCTCCCAGCTGCCCAGGAAATAATAGAGTCAGCTACATCATAGTCATATGACTTATGGCTGCCAACAAACCTGAAAAATGTCTGGCCTCTTCTTATGTCTTCAATAGCAGTGTGATGTTCAGGAATTACCAGACATTTTTGACAGGTTGAATTAATAAGCACTATTTTATCCTGATCACCATCCTGTTTCAAAATATACAGGAAACAAGTTTTGTTTCAAAAGTTTAGTGACTAGTTATAGTTCCTTTAACATCAATTTTGTTTTAGGCTGCATATAAATCCTGATATTGTGTATGAGGTTTATTTAATCCATTGTAACACAGGCCTACTACATTGTTTATGAGAAAGCAAGGGAAGAAAGAAAGGGGGACTAGGTTGCTTTTGAGAGAACAGTTAATTCAACAAACTCAAATACAATGCAAGTGAATACAGCAGAGATACCCTGCGTATCTATGCATAGCTGTAGATGTGCATGTAGAAAGACACATACTTTCATTATCATTAACAGCCTGGCTGGTCTAGGATCAAAGACAGTATAATGTTGGATTTTCTGATAACCAATGGATATGACTATTAAAAAATCATCACCAATAACTACTTGAATCTGAACTCATCCTGATCTTCCCCACAATCCCAATGTCTTTCTTTTCTACATAAATAAGCCCACGTACGCAGGCACACATACACACCAGAGATCAGTAATGAGAGCTCACTAATGGATTGGCTTAAGTATAGAACAACATCCCATCACTGTTCCAGAAAATAATCAATCAAGCACTTAATTTTAAACGTAAAAACTAAGCTGCCTAGAGACTGTTAATAGATAACCAAATAAATTAACAGTTGTGGGTGGGTTTTCATTTGAGACAAGGTCAAATTGCCTGCTCTCACTTCCCGCCCCCCCCTTCTCTTTTTAAAGCTCTCTGTTCATGCTGTCCTTGGGCTTGAGCTGATTTTTGATAAGAGGATGAGAAATTGTGTAAGGCAATCGTGTTCAAAGGGTTCCGCAGAAGCTGGCTAGGGGTTCCTAAACACAAAATTATCAGAGACCAGCTTCCCTGGAAACAGCTTTCTTGTCCCTTACCATGCAAGCTGTACTTACTGGAATTTCTTCTTTTGCTATTAATGACTCCAGAGGCCTGTCTTCTGTTTTGCTTTGGCTTGCTCTACTTTTAAGGGGAGGATGGAAAATATGAAGATCACCAAATGTTTTGATTGCAATCCCCATCATTCTCCACCATTGGCTATGCTGGTTAGGATTACAGTCTAACAACATCTGGAGGTCCACACATTCCTGTTTTCAGGTACACTCTTAGCAATGATACAAATTGTTGGCAAGTATTCTGGATGAACTGTGCATCCTACAATATGCCCTGTACACATGTGCAAGGACTTTGCTTCCAGCAGAATACTAAAATGGCAAATAGATTAAATAATGGGCATCATGGCAAAAGTTCAGCAATTCCTCAGATGATGATGATGAGCTTTACAGTCCATTCTTCCTCCAAGAAGGTCAGAGTGACAAGAATAATTCTGTCTTCCTACTTTATCTTTATGAGAGCCAGCATGGCATAGCGGTTTGAGAGTTGGACTGTGACTCTGGAGACCAGGGTTAGATTCCCAGCTCGGCCATGTAGATTCCCTGGGTGACTTTGGGCAAATCTTTGGTTCTCAGTCTCATGGGAAGGCAATGGCAACACTTCCCCTGAACAAATCTTGCCAAGAAAACCCCATGATAGGTTCACCTTAGGGTCGCCGTAAGTCAGAAATGACTTGAAGGCACATAACAGCAACAACAACAACAATAAATTTCATCTTTATAATAAACTTGTGAGATAGGCCACTTAACTCTCAATATGACCTAAATGCAGAGGGGAGGGATTTCAAATTGGGATACTCTAGCATTAATCCAAGACTCTTGAGGCTAGTTTATCCTAGGAACCAACGTCCCAAAATTTCATCTTTATAATAAAAAAGTTTATTATAAAGATGAAGATGACTCTCCAGCCTATTCTGCCCCGGGCCTGCCCTTGAGCCAAATGGCTCCATTTCTCCACAGGGATATCAGGTAGATACACACGTCTCTGCATCTGGATGTTGCTTTTGTTTGCTGCTGCTGCCTTTCCTCTATGTGTAGTTATAGCATCATAACCTCCATCCTGGCCGTTTGCAGGAAACTCAGTTGTTTCTTGTAGTGTGAACAATGAATCCACCATTGATTCGGGGCTGTGGGATGGGAAGGCAGGAGAGATCACTGTCTGGGAAGGTGCCACCATTTACCTCAAGGTCTCAGCCAGTCAGTGGGAAGTTTTTCCCTCCTTGGTGCCACCACCACTGTCTCAGGAGTTTATCTTATGGGGGAAATCTTGTGCAAAAGCGGGGGGTTAAATGGGGGGGGGAACCTGCAAAAGTGGGTTGATTTTTACACTATGTAATTCTTAAACTAATGTTAACCCAAACAGAAAGTGGAGGGAAAGTAGACAAAAGCCACTCCTTTTTTGCACGGGATTTCCCCCGTGTGATAAACTCCTCAGTCGCTTGCTCTGCATTCGGACACCCAGATCACAGCAGTGTTGAGGAGGGGAAAACCTGTCCTGCCTCCCCACACTATCCGAAATCCAGAGTGGATCCATTGTTCATAGGGTTGCCATAATTCTCTACTAAAATCCAGGACAAAATTTAGCCCAAAATATAGGGCAACTGTAGGATGAAATTTAGTCCAAAATGTAGGACTTTTAAGGTCCTCAATTTTTTCTTAAATGTCCTACATTTTGGGCTAAATTTTATCCTACAATTGTCCTATATTTTGGTCTAAATTTTGTCCTACATTTTGTCCCGGTTTTTAGTAGAGAATTATGGCAACCCTAATTTGTTCACACTACAGGAAACACAGGAGTTTCCTTCAAACTCTGGAAAAAATGATGAGTTTTTTTTTTTAACCCAGATTAAGATGGTATACCCTGAGTTTGCTGCAGATATGACAGTAAGTCATATGGCCTCATCACACCAGATTTGGGGGTTGGGGTTGGGTTTTTTCCCTTGAATAGACAAGCCCACAGCACAGTCTAATCCAATGCTGCCAGATGTATGTAACTACAACCTCCACTGCCCCTGGTCACTGCCTACACTGGCTCAGGCAAATTGGAGTTGAGAATTCAAATTGGAGGGCCAGAGTTTCCCCACTTCTATGGCAGTGTGTAGAACCCAAAGCAAAGGGTTCCAGTTAGAAAGAACAGGGTTTTAACTCGACTTTAGAAAGAGCTTCCTGGTGGTATAAAGTATTTAACAATGGACAAACTGCTTTAAAATGGATGGACTCTATTTCATCAACATGTGTTACAAGTAGAGACTGAATGCCCACTTATCAGGGATTCTGATATTTCTTCATCAGTAAAGGGCTGGACTGGATAGCCTCTGAGGTTTACTCTAATTGTATGATTCTAATCCAGTTCAGAGTAAGATACGGTTGTGTTACCAAGTACATGGAAGGCCTTTCAAGTGGTAGCATTACATTTGTGGAATGCTCACCCCCCTGATCATCATCATCTTTTTCGTGCCAGCTGAAGGCCTTTTTATTCACCCAGGTGTTCAAAGAACTTTACTGCTTTTACATCTTTGCAAACTGCATTTTTATTCAGAGTTTATACACTCAAGTATTCCCCCCCACACTGTTGCTGCCTTTACCTTGGTTTTATATTCTGCTTCTTCAGTCATTGTGTTTATTCATATTTTTAACTGTTATATATTTAACATAACTTTATACTATTTAAATGATTTTAGTGATTTTAATTGTTATTAGAGTTTTATTGTTAAGTTTTTAACTAATTTTATCTGTGAGCCATTCTGAGCGCAAGGTGGCATACAAATAAAATAAATAAATAAATAAAATGATTTTATTCTTTTTTTACTTTAACTTTTAAAAATGTATTTTAAAATGTTTTAAATGTTTCTGCATGCTGCTTAAATGTGCAGAAATTAACTGAATAGAGAAATGATCCAAACACCAGACTCCTACCATCCTGAAGGTACTAATTTGGAATAAAATTGGACTTTATCATACAGAGGAAAATTGAAAGTTTAAACAGAGTTTATCCTGTGAAAATCGTGCAATTACTATTAAATTGCAATTAAGATTTTCAGACACAGTGCAATAAAAGAGCCATTATCAAAGGAATAACCAAGCAATAAACAGCAAGAAAGCATTTTTGGGATTTTCAATATGACATCGTGCAAAAAGCTTTCTTGCAATTGCATGATATTCCCAGGATATTCCCAGGATAATGACTGTTTAATCGCAATGTCATCTTCATTGCAAATGTGCAATTTTCACGGGATCATCTCTGTTTATACTTTCAACTGCCCCATGTGATAAAGTCCTAAGAAAGGCAGTTTGGATGGGAGACTGCAAACACCTACCAGGTGCTGTAGGCTATATTTCAGAGAAAAAAACTGGCAAAAGAACGTCTGAATATTTCTTTCCTGAGAAATCCTATGCAAATCCATGGGGCCACTATAAATTGACAGGGCTTGATGGCACGAATGCACACGCGCGCACGCACACACTTGACTAAGTAACCTCTTCTGGCTCAATCTTCCCCACCTATGATGGAAATGTCACACACAGATGGGCAGTAGACCTGAGGACACATGCTGAGTTTCCCATCTGTCCCTTTCTTGGAGGATGGATGTTGAGCTAGTTGTGTTACTTCCAACAACACTATCTCTTTGCAAGGGTGTATTCTGAAAAGGTAAATGATTTGGGCAGAAAATTCATACAGAGCCCTTTGCCTTGCCCATCCTTTTCAAATGCAAATAGAAACAATTAACATTATTATTATTATAATACTGATACTTCTGAAAAGATGCCAGCTAAGCAACACAGCAGAAGAAAGTGTGCACACTAATTGTATACTCCCTGCTAATCTAAAACCACCAGCTCTGCTCACCCAATCATCCTCTTGTCTGTTAGAAGCTAGAAAATTAATTGTTATCTGCATTATGGACTAATAGCAAAAAGTAAACCAAACAGGTTGGGGTAATTATCTCACTTGAGGTTAAGGATACATAAACATTGAATTTTAAATACCTCCTGCTACTGTGGGATAAAACAAGATGTCTCATAATTAATGCCAGCTAATTCTGCCTCCCTTCTTTGGAACACAGATAAAAAGCCAATCAATTTTTATAGCCATTATAACATTCCCACAAAACTTAGCCGTCAATTTTCAAGTCTGTGCTGATTCTCAACTGAGTTGCCAGCCAGGCAGTGTGTTTGCAACAGCGAACTTCTCTGCTTACTTCTCATCCACACTACACAACTGTAGTAGTTTGATACCACTTCAGCTGCCATGGCTACACCTTACGGCATTTTGGGATTTGTTGTTTGGGGAGACACTAGAGCTGTCTGGCAGAGAAATCATAGCTCAGAAAACTACAAACTCAAGGATTCCACAGGATGGAGTTACATCAGTTCATCAAAGTGCTGTAATTGTGTAGAATGAAAGAGACCTTTAAGGAGTTGGTGGCTTCATCTTAGGAACTGATAATAAAAATATATTTCCAACTTCTCTGCATATCCTGTGCCTTGGGTTCTGTGCTGGGAGAAAGGTGGGCTATAAATTGTACATATAACATGCATACAAATATATTTAGTCTGTGGCACTTGCCAAGGTCTAAATTCAGTTATGGTCCTGCTTATTGTCCCAGGCTTTTTACCTATCCTCTCTGTCTAAAAGTGAGGGCCAAAAGCGAGAGGATGGAGTGGCTTCTGTCACTTGGCTTACGCTTTGCCCTCTTGATAGTAGTATAGTCAGGGTTCCTGTTATAAACACACACACACACAGAGAGAGAGAGAGAGAGAGAGGGAGGGAGGATAGAGTACAGCTAGTTTTGACAATGATATATGTGAAAGAGATTTAGAAGTCTTAGTAGACCTTAAGCTAAACATAAGTCAACAATGTGATGCAACAGCTAAAAAAGCCAATATGATCTTACTATTCCATCAAGAGGAATGAACTGTCTAGCTCAAAGGAAGTAACAGTACCACACTACAATCGGCTCACAGTATCCATTGATATTTTATCCATGGAGTCAAGCATCCATGGCTTGAAAATATTTTTTTAAAATACAGTGTGCCAGCACCATACATGACTGCACTATACGTGTCTTTCAGTTTATGCTGAAGCTGCATAGCAAAAGGGAGAATGGTGCACACAGCTGCGCTGCAAGAAGAAGCCCCATTATATCCAATGGGGCTTGAGCATATGCACTTTTTGCCTTACGTGGGGTGTGACCGGAATGGATCCCCTGCGTAAGGTAAGGGACCACTGTATAGAGTGGACCATTGTTATACGCTAGGGTTTGGTTCCAAGATCCCCCATGGATAACAAAATTCATGGATGCTCAAGTCCCATTATTGATGACATCGCAAAATCGTGTCCCTTATAAAGAATGGAAAATCAAGGTTTGATATTTGAAATTTATACTTTTTTTGAACATTTTCAAACCATGGATGCTTGAATCCGTGTATAAAAAAATCTGTGTATAAGAAGGGCCGACGGTATAAATTCCAAAAATCAAACTTTGATTTTGCCATTTTATATAAGGGCTACCATCCATTCTACTTAATGGGACTTAAGCATCCACAGATTTTGGTATCCATTGCGGGGGGGGGGGGGGGAGTGTCCTGGAACTAAACCAAGGGCCCAGTGTATTCTGCTTTGGTCAGACCTTGCCTGCAATACTATGTCCAATTCTGGGCACCACAATTCAAGAGGGATACTGATAAGATGAAATGTATCCAGAGGAGGGCAAACAAAATAGTGAGAGGTCTGGAAACCATGTCCTATGAGGATCAGCTTAAAAAGCTGGGTATGTTTAGCCTGGGGAAGAGAAGGTTGAGGTGACATCATAACCATGTTTAAGTATTTGAAGTGATGTCGCATTGAGGATGGAGCAAGCTTGTTTTCTGCTGCTTCAGAGACTAGGATATGGGGCAATGGATTCAAACTATAGAAAAAGAGATTCCACCTACCTCAATATTAGGAAGAACGTCCTGACAGTAAGCGCTGTTCAAGAGTGGAATATGCTGTCTCAATGTGTAGTGGAGCCTCGGAGCCTCCTCCTTAGGAGCCCTTTAAACAGAGTTTGGATGACCATCTGTCAGGAGTGCACAGTAGGATGGGATGGCCCATGTGGTCTCTTCCAATTTTAGACAGAAGGCAATGGAGGAGAGAGGAACTGGTGAATTTATTTGGGAATGAAGGATACTGTTTACATTTTGGCCACCCAGCACTCCCTGTAACCTAAAGTTGGAACTCATGGGAACTCAGATGGCTATCATGAAATATCTATAGTGAGCAGTGTTAGCATCTTTATCTAATTTTCAAGTGACACCAATTGGGGGGGATGAATACCCCAAGGGACAGGATCAAAATCCAAAATAACCTTTACAGACTGAAGAAATTAGTCAAAACTAACAAAATGAATTTCAACAAGGCTAAATGTAAGGTACTACATATCTAAGCCGGAAAAATGAAAAGCACACATACAGGATGGGTGACATCTGGCTTAAAAGCAGTACATGACAAGGATCTAGAGGTCTTAGTAGACCACAAGCTAAAGTCAACAGTTTGATGCCAATGTAATTCTAGGCTGCATCAAGTGTCCAGATCAAGAGTAGTAGTAGTAGTGACATTCTATTCTGCTTTGATCAGACTTCACTTGTGTCCAGTTCTGGCTACTACTGGGGAAGAAGGATATTGACAAGCTGGAACATGCTCAGAGGAGGGGAAACAAGATGAGCCAAAGTCTGGAAACCTGGTCTAATGAGCAATGACTTAGAATTGGATATGTTAAGCTTGGGAAAGCAAGACATAGCCATCTTTTAATATCTGAAGGGATGTCATGTAGAAGCTGGAGCAAGCTTGTTTTCTGCTGCTCCAGAGACTAGAATGTGAGCCAATGGACTCAAATTGTACAAGAAATAAGATTTTACCTAAAGAGCTTCTTTACCGTAACAACTGTTCAACTGTAGAAGAGACTGCTTCACAGAGTGGGGGGCACTCCTCCTTTGAAGGTCATTCAACAGAAATTGGATTAGCATTTTTCAGTAGTGCTTTGGTAGTGTATTCCTGCACAACAAGGGGTTGGATTAGGTGGCCCTTGCAGGTCCTTTCAAGTTTACGATTTCATGATAAAAAAAAGGCTGGCATTTTTATCTGCAAAATACATACAGGAGACAGACTGAAAGACAGGTTTAAGATAATAACTGGAACCCACATACAGACAAATTGACTTTGCTACACTAATTCTAGATGTGTGGTAACTAAGAACAAGGTAGGTCTACATGTGGATTTTGGTCCTGGTTTCCTTCCTTGTGTTCTTAGACAAGGGTAGGGAATGTATGACCCTCCAGATTCAAACTTATGATGACTCTATCATAGAGATTTCCTGGGAAGATTAATTCAGAGGTGGTTTGCCATGACTTTCCTCTAAGGTCAAGAAAGTGTGATTTGCCCAGTTACCCCGCAGATTTTCATTATTAAGTGAGGATTTGAACCCTGATCCTGCAGAGTCCTAGCCCAACACTCAAACCCTGATGACTCTTCTAAAGCAAACTACATTTGATCAAATTACACCAGACTCCCAACCAGAATTGTTGTTATGTTGTTATTGTTTGCCTTCAAATCATTTCCAACTTACAGCAACTCTACTATGGGATTTTCTTGGCAAGATTTGTTCTGAGAGAATTTGCCTTTGTGTTCCTCTGAGGCTGAGAGAGTGTGACTTACCCATGGTCCAGGTGGGTTTCCATAGCTGAGTGGAGATTTGAACCTTAGCCTCCCAATGTCCTTATCCAACCCTCAAACCACTACACCATGCTGGATCTCCCAACCAGGATACCCATCCTTTTTTCAATTTCAAAAGATTTATAATTTACTGGTTACCAATGACAAGAGGTAAAAACCTGCTGACAACCATCTCATGTATTCACCATGAGTTTAACACACACACACACACACACACACACACACACACACACACACAGAGAGATTCTAATACTGTAGATCATTTGGGGTTTAATTGACAACATGAATTAAATACAGATCAATTTGCATTCATAGAAATCCCACAAAAACCACAGTAGCTTGACAGCTGAAAAGTGATAAGCAGATCTATAAAGCAACTCTGAAAAGCAACCTCATATCTCATTTGTTCAAAGAGAAGGAAGCCCTTAGTGAAGAACAGAAAGCTGGTTAATTTCTTACACAGAAGCCCCATGTTGTACGGAAGTTATCTGACAACAATTAACAATAATGGGACAACTTCTTGAGGGACTTCTATTGGTGTAAAAACTTACATGTTGTGGTTAAATGTGAAATATTGAATTAATATTCGTACATATTGGTAATTCTGATAATCGTATAAGGCCCTCAAGAAAATATTCACGTTTACCAGCAAATCTTGAAATTACCTACTGAATGTTCAAATGGCAAGCTTGTTTCTATTAGTTAGCCTAGTGTCAAATGTCAAAACAAGCTCTCATGACCAACATTTCTGGTATCTCCTACTGGACGTCCTAAAAGCTTTAGAGCACCCGATGAACAGTGACATTTACCAGTCTGAAACCTTGCTTGCAAGTAATCGTTGAAAACTGGAATATCAACAACAGTCTCTTAAGTAACGCCTGAATTTCTTAAACAGTTCCAGTTGCAGAGACAAAACCTAATCTAATGAAATACAAACATATTTTCTGGTTGATGTTAATTCAAGTAGTAGAAATAGTGCATAAACACTTATGGTTGTAAACACAATCATGGAGAATGTGTGCAGGTTGTCCAAAGGGGGTTTGTTACAATACCCCAACTATATATATTGTCTTCATGTAATGCTGGAGAAGATGAACAAATGAACAATGTATATCACACTGGACAGAAACTGGATGTAAACACACACACACCTTTGGGGACAATGGGTATTTCCTGGGCAATATTTCTTTTACATGGAGACTATGCACATTAAATAGGCAATATAAAATACATCTTTGCATTTTCGAAATTGATTGGCGAATGTGCAGGATTACCCACAGATGCTGCCCATTTTCACATATTCTCCACATTCTTGTGCATGAAGCTGCACACTCAACAGTGTTTTAACTATATTCATCAGTTAATTAATAAGTACTAAAACATAGGCACATGGATGTTTCATATGAAAAGGCCACCCACAGGACTTGACTCTCAGAAGACTCTCACTTGACTGTCAATTGAATCTAGGCTCAGCACCCAGGATAAGGTACAACAGAGATGGAAACACTGCTTTGAACTACAACTTCATAATGCCTTATTGACTGGAGCTTCTCAGAATAGAAGTTGAAAACATCAGAAATCCACATGTTGAGCTCAACAAGATGCACACTGTCAATTTTCTCAGTGGTGGCTGGTGGGATTTTATGTTAGTGGGACAGTGAGTTTGTGTCAGACTTTAGTCCAAGGTGCTTGAGGATTAGATCTAAGGTCTCAGCACCTTGCTTTTTTTTTTTAAATAGATCAATACTTTAAAAAATAAGGGTAAAATTCAGAAGAGATTCATCAGCCACAGTCACCACCGAATGTTCTTTCAAAAGACACAATAATCTCTTTTCATATTAAACTAAGGATAACCTTCCAACAGCCCATATACCAAACTTTTCTTTCAAACAAGGACTGAAATTGTGAAATTTCCAGGAAGAAAATATTATTTAAACTGTAATAAATGTAATTTGGAGAATCTGTTGTTCCAAGTGGCAAAGCTTTGCTAAACTCACATAGAATCAGTTCTGCACTGGGGGAAGGAAGAGATCCACACAAAAAGAAATCTGAAATTTAAAATGTGTTCTATTTCTTTTTTAAAATGGCATAGGTTGATCATCAAACCCCATTTGAAAAACAAAACAGCAGCTGCAAGGTGGTCAGTGTGTCAACTACAGATCTCAGAGTATTAAAACGATAACAACAAAAATAGTAGTCCCCCACCTGGAACAATTGGCAGGATTTTTTTTAATGATATTGAAAAGAGCTTGCAAAAAAGAGTATGGCTCTCCAAATCCAGGAGCTGTCCAAAACAGCATTTCCCCCCTCTAGTTTTGATATTAAGATCTCTCTGCAAAGACATCTGGATTACAACCCTCAGGTCCAAATCTCTGGAGTTGTCCTTTTAGAATTAAATCAAACCTGTCCAAAGGAGGCATAAATTCCTACAAGCCAAAATCTTCTAGTCAATTTTTTGGCACCATGCTGGCTCAATGACACTTACAGAACCACTTTGTTCATCATGAACTGCATTTGGTGGAATATGTTCCATCAGATGAAGTTCATGGTGAAAAATGTGGATCAGACATTTTGTAATTTTTGAGTGTCTGGTGCTGCCTTTATGCTGGGGAAAGGCTAACAGTCCCCAACATGCCTATCAGTTTTATAGGAAGACAAGTTTTCTCAGCAACCCAAAGAATAGAGCCCTTGAAATATTACTTCCCTCCCAATGCAATATCCCTCCATTAAGGAGAAAAGAGGAAAGGAAAAAGGTTTCATATCCATCCCTCTTTCACCCCAGTGAAATCCAACCCTCTTTTGCTATGCTTGGGACTCACGCCACACAGGAGGCAAAATGTTTTATGTGAAGGGAGCCTAAGCAGCAAAAGAAAGACAGGGACTTTGGAGAATCCATGAGGTTGCTCCAGTAGATAACCTGCAGCTATCCCTCTGCAAATGGCCATTCACAGCTCTTGACTGGTAAAGAATGACTTTGTCTTTCGGCAGGTGGGATTCACACAAAGTGGGCAACTCAGGGTCAACTGCTTGGAGCATATTTCATTCGACTGAAGATGCGAGTAGACCAAGTCTGCCAAGGCCTGAAAAACCATAACAGAAGTTAAGTATTAAAAAAGACTTGTAATAAATAGCTGTAAAATCAAATAATAATTCAGAGGTGAAGCCACATCCAAGTGTACCTCTCCATGGACTTTTTCAAAATTTGGACAGAGGGGCTGAATCCTCACATTAGTTGCACTTAGCGCAGAACCACCAAATCAACGGGACTTATGTGTTGACTCACCCACCATTCAGTCACTGAGGGATACATCTACAGTGGTACCCCGGGATACGAATTACCCAGCTTACGAATTTTTCGGGATACGAAAAAATCCCATAGGGATTTATTGTTTCGGCTTACGAAGGTTTTTTCGGGTTACGAAAAAAACCCCGGCGCTGTTTTAAATGGAAAGGCCGCCACCGGAGGGCAGCAGAGAGCTATTTTTTTCCATTAGCGCCTATGGCAATTCAGGTTACGAAGGTTTTTTCGGGTTACGAAATTAGCCGCGGAACGAATTAATTTCGTAACCCGAGGTACCACTGTACTCTAGTTGGTACTAACAAAAAGGATTCAGGCATACACACGTGTGTATGTTTATATCTATCAGACCTACTGTATATACAGCAGGCCCTTCCTTTATGCAGGGGATCCGTTCCAGATCCCCCCACGTAAGGGGAAATCCGTGTATGCTCACACCCATTGCAAACAATGGGGTGTGTGCTTGTGGCTTGGGGCAGTGCACGCACCATGGGCTTTAATTGTTACGCGGCTTTGGCATAAGCTGTAAGCCGTGTATAGTGCACCTACGTATGGCACAGGAGCACTGTATTCATGTGCAAGTCTAGAAATTTTAGTTAAAAAATTGACCCCAAAAACCTGAGTCGACTTATCCGTGGGACAATGTAAGTACTATACTCTCACTCTTATTTAAAAAGAAACCATGCCCTGGTGAAAGGCACAAGTATACTCTGTCCTGGAAGCACTGACCCCCCCCCCTCACCCATCCAGCCTTTAGGATGAGCACAAATAGTTGTGCCTGCTGGAATTTTGTAAGTTGTTTGGCATTGTTTTCCTTGCTTCATTCTTTAGGTCTTTGGCACATGCCCCTACATTTTACACCCTCAACTTATAAAGGGGACATATCAAAATCCATAATTTTGGCTCCAAAACCTACCCTCCACTTATACCGTACATGAGGTCGACTTATAGTTAAGTATATATGTTATACATGTGTGAGTTTAAGTGTACACACACACACACACTCTGAAGGTAAAAAGGTTGAGAAGAAAAAAGAAGGAATTTAGTAGCACCTTTAAGACTAGCTGGTTTTTATTTTAGCATGAGCTTTCACAGATTATTATTATTATTATTAACCTTTATTTATAAAGAGCTGTAAATTTACACAGTGCTGTACATACAATCTTTTTAATTGGACGGTTCCCTGCCCTCAGGCTTACAATCTAAAAAGACATGACACAGAAGGATAAGGGAGTGGTGGTGGGGAAGGGGTCTGTCTAGTAAGATAATACATATAAAATACATAGCAATACAGGAAATGATTCAATAAAACAGACAACAAAAGAATATCAAATAGCAAGTGACAATTATGCAATGCCTGGGAACGCTTCTCTGAACAGGATGGTCTTCAGCTCCGTTTTGAAGCTGGTTAAGGAAGTGATGGCTCTTGCTCACGGGGGAAGAAGGTTCCAGGAGTGAGGGGCAGCAAGTGCAAAGGGGCGAATCCGAGATGGGGCAGATATAAACCCCCTTCTACTGAAGCAGTGTGTATGACACATAAAGTAGAAAAAGGGGGCTTAACTAAGGCAACCCACCAGCCACGTTCATCACTGAGTAAACAAGATATTACTCACAATAAGAAAAAGTTCTGACATCGAAGTACAAGCTGATTTATATGTTATGAAAATGGACTGGGTTGATCTGTTGGAAATCTTTAACAACTCTCTGATGGACATTTTTAACAACAGAAAACTAGAGGCTGAGCAGGGGAAGCTCAAACAGATAATCAAAAAGTGTTAATAAGACAGTGAATGTTGTAAGAAACATCTGTTGTTGTGTGCCTTTAAGTTGTTTCTGACTTGCAGTAACCCCAAGGCAAACTTATCATGAGGTTTCTTGGCAAGATTGTCATTGTCTTCCACTGAGGCTGAGAGAGTGTTATTTGCTCATGGTTACACAATGGGTTTCTGTGGTCCAGTGGAGATCAAACTTTAGTGTTCCAGCATCCTAAGTCCAATACAATAAGAAACAGAGGAGGTACAAAACAACAGACTCCTTTAGGCAAGAGCGATAGGCAAGAGCGAGGTATAACTGATGCAGTGACTAGGGATGGCATCTCTCCTCTTAATGCCTGCTTGGAGTCAGTAATGGGCTGGATGAGGGAAAACAGACTCAGCCTGAATCCAGAGAAAATGGAAGTACTAGTGATAGGCTCTCCTGGCCTGGGTAAGGAAATTTTTCCACCTGTCCTGAATGGGGTCACGCTCTCTGTGAAGGACTCTGTGCGCAGTTTGGGGTGCTCCTAGACTTGTCGCTTCACCTTACTGATCAGGTGGATGCGACCGTTAGGAGCACCTGTTATCAGCTTCGGCTGATACGCCAGCTGCGTCCCTTCCTGGGCCGGGAGGACCTTGAGACCGTTGTACACACTCTGGTAACCTCTCGATTAGATTTCTGTAACGCGCTTTACATGGGGCAACCCTTGTACCAAACCCGGAAGCTTCAATTAGTGCAGAATATGGCTGCTAGGCTGGTTACTGGATGTTCCAGGGCCAGCCATATAACACCAGTCCTAAAAGATCTTCATTGGCTGCCTATTCGCTTCCGGGCCGAATACAAGGTGTTGGTTATTACCTATAAAGCCCTAAATGGCTTGGGTCCGGGGTACTTGGAGGACCGCCTCTCCCCATATAATCCGCCCCGCACTCTCAGGTCGGGAGAGAGACATCTTTTAAGAGTTCCAGATGCTCGTTATGTAGCATCTCGGAGGGCTTTTTCTGTTTCAGCCCCACAGCTCTGGAACTCTCTCCCCAATGAGCTCCGCACTACCACCTCCCTTGAGGCTTTCAAGAGGAATTTGAAGACCTACTTATTTCGCCAGGCTTTCCCCCCATGAGCCTTGTTGTCACTCTTTTCCCCTTGGCGATGTTTGATGTATTCTATCTCCTCAGCCATTTGTATGGGGTGTTGTTGTTGTTAATTTTTACTATGTTTTTTGTATTGTAATATTGGGGGGGGTGTTGGGGGTTTATGATGTTTTTAACTGTTTTATCAATTGTTGTACACCGCTGTGATCTATGGAATAGTGGTATATAAATAAATTTTAGTAGTAGTAGTAGTAGTAGTAGTAAATATTATTATTATTATTGCTGTTGTTGTTGTTATTATTATTATTACATTAATATGATGTAAAACAGTATCAATTATAAGGACATATGTAAGCCAATATATGTTTTGCTTGTTTAGAGGCCCTAAATCTTTTAATAAAACCATCATGTTCAGAACCTGGCTGCAGAATGTTAGTTCAGTAACAGAATAACTTATGTGCATCCTCTCAGATGTACTGCTTTCATTTTAAGTATACTTATTTCATTGCATTTCTCCCTTTTAAAAAATCATCTTTGCAATATAATTGCTGAGGTATATGCCATTGTAATTTTAAAAGCCAGATGATTGATCAACTGGCCTAAATCCAATTGCTAGCCTCAATTTGTATAGGCTCATTGAATCAATTGCTGAATGATTAAGTCAACACTTATGTAGATCCCAGTGATTCAGTGGGTCTACTCTGACAGGATAAAGACTCCTGAATCAGCTGGCAGCTCTGGATAAAAGATAGACAAAGCAACTCCTATGAAATAGGCAGGAGAAATTAGGTACGTGAAATTTAGAAGGGAGAATCAATTTTATTCTAATTTAAAAATATGTTTAAATTATCCTAAGAATGTTAAGAAACATGCAGGCCTGGCAGTATTGTTAAGCGTTTTGAACCACTGAACACAGCTTAGATAAACTATATTTTGGGGGCTGCAACTCCTAGAATTCCCCAACCAGTATGGCCAACGACTGGGGAATTCTGGGAGGTGTAACTGAAAAAAATAATTTTCTCCAACTTAGAAGTGAGTGTTGGGGTGCGTTTCTCTAGTTCCATACCCAAATCATAGAATCATAGAGTTGGAAGAGACCGCAAGGGCCATCCAGTCCAACCCCATTCTGCCATGCAGGAACTCTCAATCAAAGCATCCCTGACAGATGGCCATCCAGCCTCTGCTTAAAGACCTCCAAGGAAGGAGACTCCACTACACTCCGAGGGAGTTTGTTCCACTGTCTAACAGCCCTTACTGTCAGGAAGTTCCTCCTAATGTTGAAGTGGAATCTCTTTTCCTGTAGCTTGCATCCATTGTTCCAGGTCCTAATCTCTGGAGCAGCTGAAAACAAGTTGGCTCCCTCCTCAGTATGACATCCCTTCAAGTATTTAAACAGGGCTATCATATCACCTCTTAACCTTCTCTTCTCCAGGCTAAACATCTCTAGCTCCTTAAGTCGTTTCTCATAGGACATGGTTTCCAGACCTTTCACCATTTTAGTCGCCCTCCTTTGGACACGTTTTTCAACATCCTTTTTAAATTGTGGTGCCCAGAACTGGATGCAATATTCCAGATGGAACCTGATCAAAGCAGAATACAGTGGCACTATTACTTCCCTTGATCTAGATAAGACTTCTCTCTCTTCTCTCACTTCCTGGGAAGCTCAGCAAAGTACTAGTAGCTACATGTGCTTATCCTGGATGCATCCACACTGTAGAAATAATGAAGTCTGACAGCACTTTAAATGCTGTAGCCCCATCCTATGAAATCTTGGGATTAGTAGCTTTACAAGGTCTTTAGCCGTCCCTGCTGAAGAGTGCTGGTGCCTCACAAAACTACAAATCCCAAGATTCTGCAGGATGGCACAATGGCAGATAAACTGGTGTCAGGTTACATCATTTCTACAGTGTAGATGCTCCTCTTGTCTATCTTAGAAACTATAATCCAATAAGGATAATTCTCCCCTTTTTTTCCTGGGATAAAATGGGGTGGCTGCAACAAAATCTTCATTGGTCAAGAGAGTAAAGTGACAGGAGTCCACTACAGGTGTGTAGCTGGGTGGGGGAGATGAGAATTTTGTTCTCCCAATAAGAAACCTTCCAATTTTTTTTAGTGTTCAAATTTCTAGCATTACAGTGACCTAAAGTTTCAGCTGCGCATTGAGAAATAAAGTTGAGGCTTCCAAATAAAATAATAGTAAGAAAGAAAGAAAGAAAGAAAGAAAGAAAGAAAGAAAGAAAGAAAGAAAGAAAGGCAAAGTTGTCAAGAGAATGTGAATACAACCAACATTAAGAGTGCTAGGTGTGAATGATTTCTGATTTCTCACTCTGAAATGGTAGAAATTTGGGGACTAAAGGAAAATTTCATTTGGAGTAAGATAAAATTCTTATTGGGGAAGCAGTGCTCTCATTTTTGCCCCTCTCTCCTTGTAACTATACCTCAGCAGTAGCTTCCTAGATGAACTGGGACTCTCTCTCTCAGGGAGGACAATTACCTTAGCAAACAATGGGTTTCCATTCAGGGATTCTGCTCTTCTAATGTTTTCAACTCCACACTGGAGAAAGAGAGGAGGAGGAAACCAGTTAAAACATGGCAACACTGAAAACTTGCAACAAGTATATTGTGTAGTAAATGTATCACTGATGGATTTTTGTTTGTATTTGTTAAATGGCCAACACAGCTCCCCTTGCATGTTTTCTGTATTGTGAGGTACTGTACTGCATTGCAGCTGCAACAGGGGAACCTATTGCCACATGGCCAGAAGGAGGAGAAGCCTACCTGCAAAAGATATCCTCCCCATCTTAACATCTTTACTAATGACTGAAACCAAATGCAGGCAGCTGACTAACATCTCCAATTGTTTTTTCCCCTCCTGTTTGGTTTGTAACATCTTACCTGATGAAGAGGTCCATGGAGCTTTGAAAGCTTGCAACAAGTTTATTGTGCATTTCAGATGGCCAACAAAGGTATAACTGATGGATTTTTGTTTGTATTTGTTAAATGGCCAACACAGTTCCCCCTGCATGTTTTCTGAACTTGGTTTTGGTAGACTTTACAAGAAACCTTCTGTTTCAAGGCCAATGCAGACAGTATTTAAGAATTAAGGAGTTCAAACTGGACTTAATTTATCTCTTACTTACTTTCGGTACAAGTTAAGCCTTGTTGCCCTCTATTTCCATAATGCTTTATGAGGCTTTTTATGAGAATCCAAACGCCATAGTTTCTCTCTGCACACCTGTCACAAGTTTGTTATAAGACTAAACTCAGGGAGATGGCTTCTTGTCCCTCCCCCTAAGCCTGTGGCATCAACCTTATGCCCACCTGACATGCCATCCTTGGTTTTTGCAAATGTAGTGAAGTATTTCTATTTTTTTGGGAGGGGGGTCGGGCTATTTGGCCATGCCTGGAAATAGCCAAGCATTCTCTGAAGATGCCAGCCACAGATGCTGGCGAAACATCAGGAAGAAAATCTTCTAGAACATGGCCACATAGCCCGAAAACCCCACAAAAAAACTATGGATGCCAGCCATGAAAGCCTTCGACTTCATATTTCTATTTTTTTTTCCTGTTACAGGTTGAATCTCCCTTATCTAGAATCTCAACATCTGAAATATTCCAAAGTCCAAAATTCTCCACATGGGTGGTTGAGATAGTGACACCTTTGCTTTCTGATGGTTCAGTGTGCTGCACTCACGCACAAAATTATTTTAAAATATTATGTATAAAATGACCTTCAAGCTATGTGTGCAAGTTATGTATACGAAACATAAACGAATTTCTTGTTTAGACTTGGGCCTCATTTCCAAGATATTTCATGTATATGCATATTTTCTAAAATCTGGGGGGGGGGGGGAATCCAAAATCCAATGCACTTCTAGTCCCAAACATTTCAGACAAGGGAGACTCAATCTGTATTTATAACCAGCACTAAACATCTGCTAATCAAACTATCCAATGGTTCACCAACTGGAAAGAATGACATTTCTGAGGGCTGCATTCTTTATCATCAGCCTACAGAAACTACTTTCTCAGCAGAAAGAGCCTGGGACCTGGAGTTTAGCCATACTGCACAGTTATAGCATTTTAACTGGATCTAACCTATTGAATTGTTGGGTTTGTTGGTTTTTGAGGCAGTTTTTGAGGTACACAGAATTTTTCACTGCACAGCTATGGTCCTTGTCTACAGAAAATTCTAAATATCTCACTACATACTCTAAGATTCCATAAGATGATAGTTAAAATGGTTACCAAAGTGCTGTTACTGTGTAGTACTGATACCCCAGAAATATGGCAGCCACAGCTAAGTGAAAGAAAGCTAAGTGGAAGAAGGGAATGTCAAGAATGCAGCCTTCCCTCATAAATATATTAGCACAGTGGACTTTAACTGCCATGAGTTGCTTCAGGAGCCAGCCTTGAATGAAAGGCAGTTTATAAACATACTAAATGTTGTTTACCGTATATACTCATGTACAGGTCAACTTCATGTATAAGTGGAAGGAAGGTTTCAGGGTCAAAAGCCTGGGTTTTGATATGAACCATGGAGAAGTCAAGGGTAACATTAAGGGTCTATAAGGAAGGATGGAAAGGGGGGAATACCAATTCCATCCCTCCTTTACTGGACCTTTCCCAACTGATTCCCAGGTGCTGGAGGAGAGGTTTTAACATCTGATTGAGAAAGGAAGCAATTGGATTTAAATGGAGAGGGTTTTCCATGGAAAGCCGGGGCTTGCAAAATGGAGCAAGAGAGAAGCAATTGGATTTAAATGGAGAGGTTTTTCCATGGAATGGAGCAAGAGAGAAGCAATTGGATTTAAATGGAGAGGTATTTCCATGGGAAGCCAGGGCTTGCAAAACGGAGCAAGAGAGAAGCAAATGGATTTAAATGGAGAGGCTTTTCCATGGGAAGCCAGGGCTTGCAAAAGGTAGCAGAAAAAGAAGCAACTGCACACCGGAGCAAAGGAGAAGCAATTGGATTTAAATGGGGGCAATTTTGGGGTTTAAATTTCTCAAGTTATAGTCGAGTATATACGGTAGTACTTCTGGTTTATGGCGATCCTAAGATGAACGTAACATGAGGTTTTCTTGGCTATATTTATTCACAGGAGGTTTGCCACTGCTTTTCTCTGAGGCTGTACAACCTTAATCTAAAAGTATTGAGAATTAAAGTAATCAAGATTAACAGTCGCTTGTTTCCTTCCATGTCAGCCTTCTCTAGCTTGGTGCCACTGGTCATAATGGCTGTGGATGATGGGAATTATAATTCAAGGTATCTGAAGGGCAGTAGATGGGGAAGGTGTCATCCTTTATCCTCCAATCCATACCATCCACTTCTCAGAATGTTACTGGAAGGAAACAGTGAATAATTTTACCTCATTGGCTAAAACTTGTGCATATTCAATGTCCAGCTCATAGAGGGTTTCAATGTGGTCACTAGTAAATGCTATTGGAACCAGCAGTATGTTCTTCTTTCCCCTTTGGCAAAGCCCTTTGATCGTCTCATCTGTCTGAGGACCCAACCAGGGCATAGGACCAACCTGGGACAAAGACAGAATGAGAGTGAGAAGCATTAATCTGTCCTTTGCTGCTATTTATGCAACTTATGCAGTATTTTACAAAAGAGTTTAAAATTTTACAAGGCAGACAGGAAACAGAGACAGCTAGAAGGTTCTCCTGTACCAAATCCACTATAATGAACAAAGGCAGACTAGAAAAAAAGGCTGCACCACTGTCTGGTGGACATATACAATGTCTGCAGGGTCACAAAGGTAAGGAGTTTTTTGTGGGTTTTTCAGGCTATGAGACGAGAAGAGAAGATGCTAGCCACAGCTGCTGGCAAAACATCAGGAATAAACTCTTCTAGAACACGGACTCACAGCCTGAAAACCCCACAAAAAGCTATGGATGCTGCCCATAAAAGCCTTCAACTTCATGTATGGAACTCTCTTTCATACTAGAAACTTACCATATCAAGGACAATGTTTCTAGCATTCCTCTCAGTGGAAGAAATTCCCAGTTGTGAATATAGAGTTTATAATTTTTTTTTACCCAAAAGAACAGTTTTCTAGAGATCTGTAGTTTCTCCAGCATGACTCTATGGTCAACTCCTGGTAGAAGCTGATCATAGAGTTACGCTCTTCAGCCAAAAGGCTATCAAAGTGGCTTACAAATTGTTAATTAGACATCTCCCTGTCCTCAGGTTTACAATCTAAAGAGACAAGACACAGAAGGAGAAGGGAATGGCAGTGGGGAAGGGGGAAAGTCCAGCAGATCTTCTCTCCATACCTAGAAAATACCTAGAGAAGTATTCTCTGTAGCATCTGTCAGTCCTCCAGCCCAACTCTATGCTTAACTTCTGCCAGAAGCTGATCACAGAATCGCACTGGAGGACCTAAAGATGCCTAGAGATAACATCTTTTTGGGGGCAGGGGCAAATACAGTAATCCACAAATTATCAAATTTGCAAACGCTTATCCTGCAAATGTGGACTGAGTGAATATAACAGTGAACAGACCAGATTCAGACTTGCAGGAAGCGGCTGTGAAATTTCCATCTGTTCACATACCTTGGACTGCCAAACAAGCCTATATGGATTGGAATAGTTGAGTTTCTCCATAACCCTCTGAACAGTAGCTCCCACCTCCTGTGGATATGGATCACCACGGTTCACTACCTGTAGCAAAAAAGAAGGGGGAAAAAGACCTTCTAATTTTCAATCTTTAAAACTTCCTTGGGATTAATGTAAACACCATAAAACATTTCCTGCTCCACTGCAAACCTAAAATTAGTTTGCACATGCAACAGCACATACAAATCAACAGATTCCCCTTATTTGTCTTAATTATTTAATTTGACATATTTTGAAGCTGTTTTTCAGAGTAAAATCTCCTCAAGGCAAGTTACAAGATAAAACACCTGGCACAAAGATGACTATAAGACAGGCACAAGGTGAGCCTCTCTGGTGAAGGTTCCACAACTTAGGGGAGAGCACCATTGAAAATGCAGCAACCAGGATTGGGTTTAAAGTATGTTAGCAACCCTACATCAGGCACATTAACAGAGTTGTCTCTGGCAGCAAATGTGGGGAGGCAGTAGCCAGACATTGGAGGAGAGGACAGGAGAGTCATTGGGCTTGCCTGGTAGCACCAAATGATCCAAACTAGCTTGCCGCCCTCACCGCCCATACTGAAAAAATGTTTCAACTGCCAAAGGTCAGCTTTTGTACACACAACGTATGAAGGTGCCATCTCGTTCTTTTCTTCAGGCACTCTTTGTTGATTTTGTAATGTGCCTTCAAGTAGGCTCAGTTTATGATGACTCTATCTTAGGGTTTTCTTGGCAAGAATTGTTCAGTGGTTTGCCACTGCTTTCCTATAAGGTGAGACTGTAACTTTCTAAAGTCATGTAGCAGATCTCCATGGCAGAGCAGAGATACAAACTACCAGAAAAGAGATTCCACCTAAACATTAGAAAGAACTTCCTGATAGTAAGAGATATTCGAGAGTGGAACACACTCCCTTGGAGTGTGGTAGAGTCCCTGTCTTTGGAGGTTTTTAAACAGTGGCTGGATAGTCATCTGTCAGGAATGTTCTTACATGGCAGGGAGTTGGACTAGCTGGTCCTTAGGGTCTCTTCCAACTCTAAATTTTTATGAGTTGATATCCTAATCTCCTGTAGTCCTAGTCTATCATTCATACCACTGTGCCACACTGGCTCTCACGCTGTTTGTTGGAGCTTTTTAATTTTGGCTGTTTTAAGCAACAAGGTACTTCTCATGGGTATGGGAAAAGTGATTGTTGTGTATTTGAGGTTGTGTGCCACCAGACACAACCTAGACACAACCTAGCAGCTACAGAAGCTCGATTAGCATTCAGAAAACAAGTGGGATCCCTTGTAGTGTAAAGAGCACCTGCTTCAAGCTTCCAGACAGAAGGACATATAGGCGGGTTAGGAAGGGGCATGTTCTCACCTTCCTAACTGCCCCTCTCCCTAGGACGCACGGAGTGCGTAGTAAATGGCAGTGCCCATCCATATGGGCACTGCCATATTTACGTCTTGGACGCACAGCGTCCAGACGTGGCGCGGCGTAAGTGACGCCGTGAGTGCGTGCCTTGCGCCTTGTGGCGCCACTTCCGGGGGCCAAAAAGGAGCGCCATTTTGGTCCTCCTCTTTAGCTGTGCTGGGAAGCCTCATGGTCTGGCCGCTGGGGCTTCTCGGCGTAGCTAATGGAGCCGGCGCCAGACTGCCCGCTTTTAGGCGGTCTGTAACGCGCCATAGTTTTTCAGGACACTATATTCCATTCCTCTCTTCTCACTGATTGTATTACTCTTTGTGGTATCTCCTCCCTCTTAATTTTTTCCCTTCTGGTATTTCTGAAAGCCTTGTGTTTTTACAAGCTGACTCAAGCCTCCTTTCTATACATGGCTGGTCAGCATTCAGGGAAGAAGTCAACTTTTAAGTTATACAGGAGAATTTTCAAGAAGGCATTTTGAGCCAATGTCATCTTTATCGGGGACTTGGAAGTTCTTCAGATGAAGTGACAGTTTTACCTTTCAACTGCAGGCCCAACTGCTATGGGCTTCCATGCCAGCATTCTCTGAAGATCCCAGCCACAGATGCTGGTGAAATGTCAAGAATAAACTCTTCCAGAACATGGACACATAGCTCGAAAAAACCCACAAAAAACTATGGATGCCAGCTGTGAAAGCCTTTGACTTCACATTGCTATGCGAACACTTCAGTATGTTTTAAAGATGGAAGAAAAAGGAATCTTGTAGTACCTTGAAGATTTACCAATTTATCTCAGAACAAGCATTTGTGGATTACAGATCACTTCTTTAATTGCAGGTGAAATAAACTGACTAGTCAAAAATGCCACAAGACTCCTTTTCCTTCCCTCTTCTCATACTGAGACAAAAAGCTAAAAATTAGCTTTGTTAACTATTGCAACTTCTTTTGCTCCAGCTGAAATCCACTAGATGGCACCAAATTTACACAAATCACAAAAAAGCATGGGGTTAAATGTAGGAGAGGAAAAGGTGGGGGTACTCCATAGCAACTTGATGTCAAATTGCTTTTGGAAAATAGGGGTCAGGTGGGGGATAAATTCACCAGTTGTGCTCAGACAGGCTTTTCTACTGGGCAGGAAGCCTCTACTGAAAAAAACATCTTTATCAGTTTTTTCTTTTCTTAATATCCAGTCAGTGCATATTCAAGGTAAATCATAGCACTTTCATTCTGGAGATCTATAATCTTTTCTCTGCTCCTATAAGGTAGAGTGGCACCTTACTCAGAAAGCTCATGCAGGGCCTGTTGTTCAATGTTCTGTTTATGCGGGTGATCCACCGTGCTGCGTGTGCTCCATCTCAGCCAAACAATTTAGCTCAAGTGGAGGACCCTTTTATGTCTCGCAGAGAACAGCCTTTTCCACCTTGGGCACTGCAGGCAGCCTAACTCCTCTTTGTGCCAACAGAAGTCTCCAAGTCAGTTACCATACAATAAATTGCCATGCCATGCAGAGCTAGTAGTATCTCTTTGCACATGCTGGGGGTGAGGAGGCAGGGATAAAAGTGATGCAAACGCAAACTAGAACTTGCGAGAGTTATATTTTGGACTACATCTCCCAAAATATCCTAGCCAGCAAGCTGAGTGGGAAATTCCAGGTTTCCCAGAGTAGCACAGAGGGCTTCCAGGAAATTCTGGGAGCTGTAATCCCAAAAGGTAACCTAGAAGACTCCACAAAAAACAGATCCAGAAACAGCCATTGGCCATCCTGGCCAGGGGATTCTGGGAGTTATCATCCAGTCTTTAGACTGAATGTAACAACCCTATTGAATTGGACCAGTAGCTTATCTAGTCCGGTGCTGTTCCCAAAGTGGGAAGCACAATGAGTACAATAGCACCATTCATGCAGCACAGAAAATACATGCTGTATACCAATATACAGAAGCATGCTTACTTCCAGTAATGGAAGACACATTAACAAACTGGAACTTGTCCAGGGAAGGGTAACCAAGATGGTGAAAGGTCTGAAGACCAAGTCCCATGGGGGAGCTGGGCATGATTAACTTGGAGAAGAAAAGACTGAGAGGCAATATGAGCATTTGAATTAAAATTAACAAATTGAAATCAAATCTGATGGTTTTTTAAAAAATTTTTATTTCGTGTGCATTGGAAGAGGGGTAGTCTTATATGGCGAGTATATCCCAAACTCTATATTTTAACTGGAAAAGTTGGGGGTTGTCTTATACGCCCAGTTGTCTTATACACTGGAAAATACGGTATATTACAGTAAAATTCAATAATCTGTTTGTCTGTTTTATTTGACTCGCTGCCTTCAGCTTCTCCGTAGCATCTGGCCAGCCGCCAGTGACTTCGTAGACCGTGATGTAGAGCTTGTTCCCTTCCTGGCTCTCGCTTTGTGGGTATGACTCTTCCAGGATGATCCCCCTGGAGGTGCACCGCCTGTTACAGACTTCACACAGGAACACCTCCAGCTTTCGCTCCATGCGGGCCAGTTGCTGCACATAGGCCTGCTGGGCCTGAATGTAGACGGAGGGGCGAGAGCCGCATCGGGGCAGAGCGCAGGTGGGCACCTGGGATGATGAGGCACACACAGTCATTCTGCTCTCCTTGGTTTCTCCACAAGACCCCCGGCTCCCCTGCCTTTCCGTGTGACATTCCTCTTTTGTGTTGGGGCCGCAGAGAATCTTTGTGCACAGGCAATGAAGAGCATACATGGCAAAGAGTCACATGGCACAGACGCTGCTGAGAATGGTCACGGTGGCCAACCAATTGCCCTCCAGTTCCACTGCCCCTTGGCGAAACCATAGGTGCTTATCGCAAGGTTCCTCCAGAGAAAACTCTTGACTTCTTGTGATGTTTCAACTGGAGGCCAACTGGAGGCATCCTGGAAGCTTATGGGCCATGCAGTTGACCTCTCCCATTGTGAATTCATATGACCTCAGGGTTATGCTGGTTGGCTCAGTCTCATGTGTCTCCAAACCCATGGCTACAAGGATAACCTATTGTTATTTTTTCATTAATTTACTTCATTTATACCCTGGCCTTTCTCCTGGGTTGGTCAGAAGCTTCTTGGTTCTAATGTTCTTTTTTCTTTTCTTTTCTTTTCTTTTAATATTTATTGAACTGAAACTATTAAAGCCAAGTTGGGCATTTCTTACAATTTCTTTTATAAGTTAATAAACTGACTAATACACAGTCTTATCCTGACTCATATATTCTCTCTGGATGTGGTTTCTTTCTATAAATATCCTTCTTATATGTCCATTTTTTACTGACAAATGTTTTCTTTCTTCTCTTTTATCTTGATTTTGTTCTTGTTGTATTCTTTTTTTCCCCTTATTTTAAATTACTTTTCCTTCATTTCTCTTCTTCTTGCTTCTTCCAATGGGTTCTCTTTTGCAACACATTCGTTATTTTTCCTTCTATTTAAATGTATAAAAAGCTACCCTCTGATTCTCCAAATGAAGAATAGAGTAGGTAAACAGTTCTAAATAATATCCTTAATAATAACAATGATAATAATGATAACACTAAAACATACAAAGGATAGGGCCAGAAGAATGGGAGGAAAGAATCACAAGGTAAATCTAGCTGTACATTTAAGTTTTACTTATAAACCTTCCATTTTCCTTCTTTCCCCCCCCTCCTTCCTTTACCAATTTACAAATCTACTTTCCAATACCATTCTGTACCTACCTTTCCTGCTTTCCTATACCTTCCTTTTTGTTTCCCACACTTTTCCTCCCCTTCTCTCTCCTTTCTACCCTCCGTTCCTTCTAATCTCCTACATCACTACTCTTGTCTTCGCCTTACCTGTGTTCCTTTCTATATCTTATCTACTTCCTCCTACCTTCTCACTCTCTCTACCTTCTTCACTTACTTTAACTTCCTTCTTATCTCTCTCCTGTATTAGATATCATTGGTTCTCCTTTTATCTTTTTCCTTTGACCTTGCTCCTCCTTTCCCTCCTGCTATCCCCTTATTTCCTTAACACTGCATTCCAATCTACTTCTAAATTACCTATCCACCTATCTTCCCCTGACTTCCCACCAAAGGATTCCGACAAATAGTAAAATTTTATAGCTATTTTTCTTTTTTCTGTTCCCCTTTCTAGTCGCTTAAGTACTATACTACTTTCCTTCCCTTCATAAATGTTTCTTGTTTGTTCCAATTTTTTCCCCTTGTTAGGTCATCTATTTTCCTATTTTTCCTACTTTCACCCTTCTCTCTTTTTTCTGTTTATTTTCCCTTTTACATACTTCTATTTTATATCTACATTCCAAACCTCTTCTATCACATTCATCATATACAGCAGATAAAGTTCAGGCTTCATGGGGAAATGAATGTTTACCGCTATATTCTTATGAATATCCAGAATTTTTTAATTGTAGGGCAATGCCACCACACATGATATAGTGTACATTTACTTTTTTACATTTCCAACAGGAGTCCTTTGCAATTTTAGATATTTTGGTGATTCTCTCTTTTAGATGTTAAATACCATCTAAAATATATTTTATAGAAATTTTCTTTTAATATAAAGCTATTAGTGAATTTTAGATACTTTCCCCAAACTTTTTCCCAATCTTCTAATTTAATTGTGTATCCAAGATTTTGTGCCCATTTAATCATATTGTCTTAATCTTTGGTAAAATTTTTGAAAACACCATCTTTTGAGGAATGTCTCCAAGACCCTCTTACAGGTATCTACGTTTGTGGTCACAGTTACTTCTTCTGGTAGCAAATTCCACATTGCTGGTTCTAATACTCCCTTTTCAGTTGTCCTAAACCTCCTACCATTCAACTTCAGCTGATAGTCTAATTAATATTATGAGGAGAGAAAAATTTAAAGATCTATCCAAGATGCAGAACCTTATATCTAAACTACAGTAAAGCTCAGCTCCTTAGAAACCTATGTCAAAAGTTCAGATTAACAGTTGAAAATCACCATCCCCTACTGACCATATTCCCTTTATTGTAATTTGTAGTTATTGGTTTTTTCTAAACATTGTGCTATGTCTTTATTCAACTTAAGCAACAACCTTTGACAATGGTCTGGATCTAAACCTGTCCTTACTTGTTAGCAATAATGGCAGAAAATCCAAGGGCAATTTGATGATTTTGTGTCTAGCAGCTAACATGGTGTAGTGGTCTGAACACTGAACTATGACTCTGAACATCAGGGTTTGATTCCCTGCTTGGCCAGGGAAGCCCACTGGGTGACCGTGGGCAAAGTGAACCCTCTGCCTCAGAAAACCCCATGATAGGTCCACTTTAGGGTTGCCATAAGTCAGAAACGACTTGAAGGTACAGAACAATAAAAAACAACAACAAGGGAATGGATCAAACCTGAACTGTATTCCATCACACTATCAAAAACTGAAAAGAAAAGGAGAGCGAAGTAAAACTGGCATGGTTCCTATCTCTCTCTCTTTAGACTCAGGGATTTTGTAATATTATATTGCCTGACATATTAACATCCTACTTTCTTTTTTCTTTCTTTCTTTCTTTTTCTTTTTTACTTTGCATGCTTATTTCTATAATACTGTACTCAGCTTTTAGGTGCTTGAAATTGTCAAAATGTAAACCAAATCAGCATTCAATCTGTAAAAAAGGGAGAGAGAGAAAACATGCTCCTCTATAAAAAAAAAATACTAAGTCTCAGATTGATTTACTCACAGACATCGGTAGAGAGTGAGCAGAGAAAAGGATGACAACATCTTTCCTCTTATCAGGTGGAAACAAGGCTAACTCCTTCTCTATGTGGTCTGCAAAGCACTGAAAAGAAAGTTAAAGAAAACAGCATGAAATACCACAGGCTAAATTCAATGCTAGTTCTACTTAGAGCAAACCCATTAATGTTAATCACAACTAATTTCTTTTGATTTCAGTGAGTCTGTTCTAGACAAGACTGACAATGGATTTAGCTCTGTCTTCTCCATTCATGCCCCCTTCTTCCAAAACAGGAACCTGAAGGCAAAAATGTGTTATTTATACAAAAAAAAAATAAATATGCACCACTTTTCTGTTCTACATTGACTGGCAGTAGCACTTTAGGGTTTCCAGACAAACGTACAAATGACTAAACTTTCAGTATACAAACCACATTCTCTTTCACTGAGCTACATCCCTTTTCATGGCACCATGAAACTCTATATTCCATTCCTTGTATCCCAGCTGACATATGCCAGCTGACATCCACAAATGTCTTTTTCTTGCTCATTCTGCTCTTTACTGTTGCTCCATTTTTTGATTATCAATTGCAAACTGAATTCTTTACATTCTTAAATTATAGAGATTGGTTACACTAAACCAGTCATGTGGTCTTCCAAATGTTGCTGAGCCACAACACCCTGTGCTATGCTAGCTAGGGTTGCTGGTGATGGGAGGCTCCTTTTCTCAATGTCACATACACTCTTCATTTCCTTTCACACAAGATGCAGGAAGACAATTTGGAGTTACGTGTACAATCAAGCCATCTTCAAGTCTCAGGCTTCATTTCTGAAAGCAATTCTAACTCTTACAATGACTAAAAATGGTTTTGAAACTATACAAGCAATGAATGGTGAAATCTTGAGTTGGAAGTGTGGGGTGAACAAGAGTTGGTGGTAAAGCCAGGACTGCAGTGGTGCATAAAGCAAATACAGTCAACCCTCTGTATCCACAGATTCTGCACCCACAGACTGAACCATCCAAGGCTTGAAAATATTCAAAGAAAATGCAAAAAGGCAAACCTTGATTTTGCCATTTTATATAATGGATGCCATTTTACTATGCCATTGTATATAATGGGACTTGAGCATCCACAGATTTCGGTATCCTCGGGGGGGTCCTTGGAAACAAACCCCAGCAGATACCAAGGACCTATGATATACATAGGTTGGCTTATTTAACACAGATCCTAGAATCATGCTCAGGAATTGGAATTTTTAAATATAAAGCCCAGAATCTCCACAGCCAGTAAAAGCCACTGGGATTTTGGAGGTTAAACTCAAAAGAGTAATTTTTCCAAGCTCTGTTATCTGCTGTAGGCTTGGGTTCCCCTCAAAGATAGAACATACCAAGTAAACATAGTGCAGTCTGGGGGGGAAAGAGCTATAGAACATTCTTAGCAGGCAGAAAGTCTCAGGTTCAAGTCTTATCATTTTAGGATGCAGGGGTTGGTGAGAGACCTTTGAAAAAGAACCTGGACAACCCCTCCTATTCAGAGTTGATAATAAAGGGCTAGCTCCATCAATAGTCAAAGTACAGAAAAAGCTTCCTATGTCTTGCTATTGTTGTTGCTGTTATGGATCCTGCCCAGATCCTACCAGTTTGATGTTGTGTGCTTTCAAGTTGCTTCTAACTTATGAACATCCGATGATTTGTTCAGAGGGAGTTTTCCTTTGCCTTCCCCTGAGGCTGAGAGAGTGTGAATTGCCCAAAGCCATCCAGTGATTTTCCATGACCGAACAGGGATTTGAACCCTGGTGTCCAGTCACAGTCCAACACTCAAACCAACACTCAACACCCCCATGCAGGGGATACCCAAAGACATCGCTTCTTTGCCTTTCCAAATACTAGCCAACATTTGAGTGACATCAGCACTGCCATGGCATGTACTGTACTGCAGAAGTGGGGAACCTTTTCGAACTTGTGGGAAGAAGAGTGGAGAATCCTGACCCATGAGGTGGAAGGCTCCCCATCCCAAATATAGTGGGCGGAGGACTAGGCTTTTTACTGGAAAGACTATGATCAAACGCTGATTCTATGATTCTAAACCCCCCTCAAACATGGTGCATACTAAGTAAACCTAAGACAGATAAAAACCTCTCAAACCTCTCAGGACAGTTGACTGGCTGGAAATGGGATATACCCCTGAGGGAAAGCAGGGCATACAAGAGAGATACCAGCTCTGGCACCATTCAGAAGTGGTACAATACAGTTCTCATCATCCCCAAGCTGGCATTTCCACTGGGCAATTGTCAAAGCCATCTGGAGATTGCATTAAGAATCCTAAATCATGTCCCCTGAGTCTTTGATAAATCTTGCTGTTTTGTAAATTATTTTCTGCATTTTTTTAAAAAGGCTAGATTTCCCAGCTTCAGTTTTCCCCAGGAATTCCATACCTGAATAAGAAGGGGATGTGTTGGCCATCTGTCAATTGTGCTCCACTTCATCTTTGGTTTCTCCCCCTTTGCATTATAGTAGCGATAAATTGCATTTAAACTGCTCCCTGAAGTAAACAAAACAATATTAGCAGAAACTTTAACAACAGTCTATGAGAAAGACAAGAAGTTCTGTTAAAAGTGCTTTGTAAAAAGACAGGAAATAGGGACTCTATTAAGTACATAAGGGGAGTCGGATGCATGATGGTATTGTCAGGTTGTGGGATTCTGGAACGTATAATCCAATTCTTATGGAAAGCGCCAAGTTGGGAAAGACTGGATCAGACCAATGGTCCATCAAACCCAAGTTTCTCAGTGGCCCAGTAAGTTAATTTTAGACTCTGGATGTAATTATTTCAATGGCAGGAATTCTTTAGATCAATGGTTCCCAAAAGGACAGTGCAACCTATCTGGACAAATCCCAAAGCAAATCAGGCAATGCAAACCAATTTGTGCCAAGTCCAGATGAGATCAGATTGGGTTCAATTCAGTTGTGGATAAAAACAGCATAGCCCAAAGTGATCTGGACATCAAAACGAAGTGAGAGGAAAGCCAGTCAATATTTCTCCAGTATGAGGACAAACAGAAAATACTAAGAGGCTGTGATGATGATCATAAAACTGGGCTTTGCTCATTCACAGCTCTAACATGCAGTGAGAAGCAACAATCTCACTAACACTGTTAAATCTCAGGGCCTATGGGGAATCCATTTAGAACCATTTTAATGTTCCAATATAGCTGAGAGTCCTAACCTGGGCTCTGAATGCCAGCTGCACAGTGAAGTTTATGCTACGCAACAGCAAGAGGAAAAAACTCTTTAGACATGATCAGAGGCAAACTCATTCTTGTCATGTCACAAATTCAAGCCCTGATCCTTAACAGAATCATCACCATGGCAGATCCCCCACTTCAGGTCAAACCCTGACAGCAGCTTTTCTTTAAAGATGAGCTCACCTGTGGTGGAGCAGCTGTACTGCGGATACTGTGTGAAAGCAACAGCTCTTTCAATGCCATCTTTCTCCATCTCCTCAATAGCTTCTTCTGTCAGAGGATGGACATAGCGAAAACCAATATAGTACTTGTGAGGGGCTGAAAGCAGAAGGCAGCTGGTCACTCTCTCAATAACCATGAAGGAAGGGGAAAGGGACAAACTAGCACATTTTCTCAGTGGATCGAGGTGAGAATGTAGTACCTTGCTGTAGTACCAAGGTTAAGAGGATGCGGCCAGTGTTGTGTGCCTTCATTTTCAACTTATTGCAACCGTAAAGTGAACTTTTCACAGGGTTTTCTTGGCAAAATTTGTTCAAAGGGAGTTTGCCTTTGCCTTTCTTTGAGGCTGAGAGTGTATGACTTGCCCAAGGTCACCTGGTGGGTTTCCATGGCTGAGCAGGGAGTTAAACTCTGGTCTCCCATAGTCCTAGTCCAATCACTACACCATACATCAGTGCTCACCTCCCTCTCCCCCAGTGAAATCAAGAGGATTTTAATTGCGGTAAACTTTGGCTTAAACACAAGTTAAACTTTTGTCTCTTTCCTTTCAATCTACAAGGAAATGCAGCTGAGTTGCACACCTGTTTAAAAGAATTACAGGAGCACTTGCAGTAGGAGAAAAGAAAAATATTTATGAAAGCTTATAAATATAAAAGCTTTCAGTGACCTACCATAAAAACAATGCCCATAAGATAACATCATTTGATTTTAATCATTGGAAAACAAAAACTGAGACAAGCCATCCATTCTAAAATAGATTTCAAAAGTGGGGAGGGAGGGATGTCCATGTCAGAGTTGATTCAAGCATCCCTCCCCTGCCTGTCTCTCTTCACTAGGCAAAACACATTAGCATGCAACTATGGTATAAGAAACCCCTGTGCCATAAAGGGAGACCAAGTTAAGATGCAAAGGATGTAAAAATAGATAGAGACAGGGCGGCTTTCGCTTGGGAAACCACATTGTGAAATAATAGGGAGTGATGAGGTCTGACATGAGCAGATAACACTCCCTAAACCATTAACTTCATGCTCCTGAGTCCTCAGCCCCTTTAACAGGCTTAATTTTATTTTATTTTCTGTTTTTTTGAAAGAACTACTGATGTGCTTGCTCAGGTAAGGGGCCATTTGAAACCCATCTTTCAGAGCTGTCACAGTTTGTTTCCATGCACACATTAGTCCCAGCCTTATGGCTTTTCAAGTGAACACATCACACACCAAAGGCACAATGAAATTAAAAAAGAGAGTTGGGTTCAGGACATGATCAAGGTTCAAGCTTGTGGTTTTGATCCAGCCATGACTCATTAGAAAAGACAATAATGCTTGGTAAGGTGGAAGAAAGTAGGAAAAGAGGATGACTGTATTACAGGTGGATAAACTCAATCAAGGAACCCATGGCCCTTAGTCTGCAAAACTCTTATCATGGCTGTTGATAACAAAGTGACTTGGTGGTCTCTCAATCTGACAGCAATTAACAATAAAAGAATGCTGAGATAATGTGCGTGGGTTAATTAGATCTTTCTTCATTTGACCCTATGCCTAGAAAGATTAGGGTGCTGTATAATAGGGTGCTGCTATTATACTTGGATGAGAATCATGTGTCCCAGATGTTATTGGACTGCAAATCTCAGCAGCTCCAGCCAGTACATCTAAAATTGAGGGATGCTGACAGCTACAGCCCCATCCCTGTACTATGGATAATCAAGCCTCCATACCGGATGGTTTACTGTGTCTGGGAGTGGTTCTACAAAGTTTCTGTAAGGCTTGGAAAAACAATTTTTTGAAATACAACTTCCAGAATACTCCAACCAGTGTTAAAAGCAGCCATATTCACTGGGGGTTCTGGGGGTTGTAATCCAAAAATTAAATTAAATTAAATTAAAATTAAAATAGATTCTTGGCTTTTTTGGCTAAGCTCAAAGGTAATGCAGGCCTGTTACAGACTGCCAAAATAAAGCTGCTTCGGGTCTCTTTGGAGGTATGCTATTTAAATGATGCATGCATCCTAAGTATCCAGAAGCTGCACCAAAAGCTGCACTCTGGTGCTTAGGAATGGAGTATGGCTTTGGTGCAACCTTCGGACTCTTAGGACCCATGCATCATTTAAATAGCATACCTCCAAAGAGACCCGAAGCAGCTTTATTTTGGCAGTCTGTAACAGGCCACAGTATAGCTTTTCCAAGTGTGGTCTGTGTTACTGAACTTTGGAAGAATGGCTATAATAACATGCTGAAGCCACCTACAACTGAGCATATCTAGATAATGTATTGCCTGGATAATATAAATAGAGTAATTGTTTAGTTACAGATGGCTTCAACACAACTTTTCAAGTTATTCATCTTCAAAGTACTTTTCAGTTTCTGAGCTGGCATTGACATTTCCCATTCTTTACTACCTGAAATGCTTTAGACTGTGGATGCCAAAAACTGAACCTGGGGCTTTCTGTGTAGAAAAGCAAGTGCTTTTCTACACACAAAGTGGTTTGGGGTAATTATTAAGCAAACCGTTAGTCCTTCCTTATCTACTGGCCTGTATGCTAGGGAGGAACCTGTTAACTGATGGGTGGGGCTATTAACTTTTTTTTGCTTAGCTGCAAGGATGTGTGGAATGGAGGGGTGATCTAGCTAAATGGAAACCTTTTAAATGCAAGTTGCAGAAATGAGCATTTGCTTGCTTTATACCATGGGAGAAGGAGGTATGTAGCTGCGTAACTGCAATTCCCATGGCTGTACTTGGCTAGGCTGAACTGGGTTTGCAATCTAACATCTAGTAGATCACATATTTCCCCACAACTACCTTATGCAGTATATCCAGTAGAGCCAAGTTGAACTACAACTGAAGAGAGATGGCTATGTTATTCTGTTCTGGAATCTGGTTTAGCTCCAGGCCTCCTCTAGAGTTCACTTGGTGCCAAACCATAACATAGGTTACGGCTATACTGTAAACTTTACTGACAATAAATGATGCAGAAAATAAATATACAGCAGAGAAGCATTTCAGCATTTTGGTGTTCAATATTCTCTTACAGCCAATGGTAGAACTGTGTCCCTAAACCACTAGGTTTCCCTCAGACTATCCCTGGCTGGAAATTCAACGTCTCATTGCTGATTATATGGGCCCCCCGAGCCAGTGTGTGGCATAGTGGTTTGAGTGTTGGACAATAACTCTGGAGACCAGGATTTGAATTCCTACTCAGCCATGTAAACCCAATGGGTGACCATGGGCAAACCACACTCTCTCAGCCTCCGAAGAAAGCAATGGAAAACCTTCTCTAAAGAAATCTTGCTTAAAAAAAACATGTCTTAGGGTCACCATACACTGGAAACTACCTGAACAACAACAACAACAACAACAACAACAGGCTAGGATGCACACCCCCAGGCAAAGGCTGTTGGAAGATAAGACTGCTAAGGCTTATACAAGTTGAGTCTCCCTTATTCAGATTTTCAAACTCTGAAATATTCCAAAAACCAAAACTCTTTTCATCAGTGGATGAGATAGTAACACTTTTACTTTCTGATAGTTCAGTGTACACAATGTACAAACATTGTATGCACAATGAACAAACATTATTAAAAACATTGTATAAAATTACCTCTAGGCTATGTGTATAAGGTGTACATATATGAAACATACATGAATTTTTTGTTTAGACTTGGATCCCATCTTCAAGATATCTCATTATGTACATATAAACAAATACAGGTATTCCAAAATAAAAAATAAAATCCAAAACACATCTGGTCCCAAACATTTTGATAAGGAAGCCTCAACTTGTACAGGGCAGAAACACACACACACACACACAAAACCGAAGTGCACAAGCCTGATCCATTTGCCCAACAACAGCAATAAGAACTGTACAAGAAAAGGATAGTGGAATGATATCTCCCACAACTACAAATTGTGGGTTCCTGCTAACTAAATGCAAGGTAGGGACATATTCCAAAAGTAACAAACCATGCTCATGTGTTCAAATTATTCAAGCATCTCAGTATCAACCCCTGGAGGGCTGCTCCAAGCTCCTATTATCAAGGAATAACAAAAAGCATATACTGTATAGAACCTCCACATTTTGTGGCAGTGTACCTCTGAACAGCAGGTGCTAAAGACAAGACAGGGGGTGGCTATGCTGTCCAAGGGGGAGGGGGTGTTTTGGAAGATGGAGTCATCTCCTTTTTTAAAGAAAAGGCTGTATGACAACCAATCAGAAATGATGTAATAGTGGATTCTGTGCACTGGCAGAAGACTACATGACCTTTGGGGTCCCTTCTTGTTCTGAGATTCTATAACATCCATCGTACCATGGCTTGGGAGCTTCTTCAGGTGCCTCTGACTATCACCTGCTAATAAGATTACTATATTAGATGGATCTTTGAAGTCCACTGAAGAAGGATCATTGAAGTCCATCACTGAAGATGGATCCAGCAAAGCCATTCTTACTTTCTTAAAAGATCACTTCACCAGATTGCATTGGCTGAGTCACCAGTCCAAACTCTGGTACTTATTATATTTTAAAGGTCATGCACTAAGGCTGAAATAAAACTACATCAGACACATCCACACAACCCTCCTATCCCAACAATGCTGATAAAATGAAGAAAGTTTCAAGCAGTTGCTCACTTTTCGTCTGGGTGAAAGCTCCCATGTGGCACAATAAGGCAGAGCTTGGAAACATTTCACTTTTGGGGGGGCCCAGAATCCCCCAGCCTGCACAACCACAAATATATAGTCCATGACAAAAAAGGAGGCTTGACCCTGTAACCATGAAATTGAATTCTAAACCATCCTGGCTTTTGGTAGGACCTTTGTAACACAATTCATGCTGTGTCTTCCTTTAAAATAAGCCATCCATTAAGATGAGTGCAGGCAGATTGCAACATATAGGTCCAAAACACGCTGCAGAAATAATCCAGTTTGAGACTGCTTTAACTGTCCTGACTCAGTGCTAGGGAATTCTGGAAAGTGTAGTTTTGTGAGACATTCAGCCTTGTCTGTCAGAGAGCTCTGGTGCCACAATAAACTAGAATTCCCAAGATTCCCTAGCATTGAGCCAGGGCACTTAAAGCAGTCTCAAACTAGATTATTTCTACAGTGTGTTTTGGATTAAAGCAGTCTCAAACTGGATTATTTCTACATTGTGGTAGCTGTCGCTACTCAGGAAAAAAAAGGAGATAACATCAGTGAACTTCTTCCATTAAAAAAAAACACCTCTCAACACTAACAACATGAGATATAACACAAATAAAATAAATACAACAAAAATGTGAAGATCCCAAAATACCAGACTGAGGAGACATTTCATCCAGCAGCTTCACCATGCCTTCTCCCTGAGTAGTAGTCCATTTCTTAATAGGCGATCCTCCACCAATTCGACTATATTGTTCCTGGATTTTCGGAGTGCGTCGCTTTGCAATAAAAGGGGCCAGTTTACTGAAATATTGAGTGACAGTAATTAGTAAAAGAAACATATTCTTACCTTTCCTTTGTTTGGCAGCTTGAAAAAAAGTCTAGTAATACTAATTCTCTTTAAACTGGATCCTCAGTTGATATGCATGCAGCCTTTCAAAATTCAACCGGTAATCCCAACTAGAGTGCACCTATCAAATCAATTACCAAATGGTAAACTGACAAATACACAAATCTCATTGCCTTACTAAGTCTCTTCTCATTGGGACTACCAATTGTATTTAGGCCACTGTCCATGTAAAGAAGATGGTTAGCCAAAAATGTGCTGTCTGAGATAAGACATTAAATGTTTGCTCCTCTCCTCATACTGGGTCCCACACCAGTAGACAAGGCTCACAATACATAAAGTCAGCCAGGTTGTAACTCTAAAATGTTGTAGTTGCAAACCTGGAAGGATGCACAATCCCTCTAGTGAATTGTGATGACTTTTATCCAGGCATACTAAGCAGTGTCCTGTTGTGCAATAAGGAGTTCTTGAGGTACAAGCATTACGATGTCCATTTGCACAACAGGTCCCATAGCACTCTAATGCCCATGGTGCAAGGGGCCCTATGGTACTACAGCCATGCTGTTGACTGTCTGTGCAATGGTCCCAGAGGCATAATGACATCTCTGCTTCCCTTTTGAGAATACATCCCAATTCACTTTTATTTATTGTAAATCAGTTTACCATGACATAAACACCTAACAGGATACCAGTCTATAGCGTTAAACCAAAAGAATTCAACACAAAAGACAAAGAACAAGCAATTTCAGCATGTTCCTAATGATGATAGGATATACAACAGCAATTTCTTACTTCTGGACAGGAAGCGTCATTAGGTCTCTATCAAGGAAGAGTCTAAGAAGGAAATCATGGACATCTTCTACAGTCTCTGGGCCTCCCATGTTTAACATCAATATCCCTGTTTGAGGTTTCCTATGGAGAGAAGGCAGTGATTTATTATTCATGGTCTGGAAATAAATCCAAGAGCTGCTGATCTCCTATGCATTTGTGTCCTTTGTGCTTGAAAGCAATTCTTACATCAGGTGAGCAGCTATCTCCATATCTGAGATAAATATCGGGACAAAGGATGGGGCACGAGATGAAGGATGCAAATTGTTTACTCCTTTTTGTTATTTCTTAGAAGCTAAAGATAGCTGATGCTAGTGAGTCTACAATCACTCTTGGGAAGAGCTTTCTTAAATATACCCAGTATTATCACCAGGGATGCATCAGCACTGCAGAAATAATCCAGGCTGACATCGCTTTAATTGTCATGGCTCAATGCTATGGAACTCTGGAAATTGTAGTTTGTTGTGGCACCAGAGCTCTCTGACAAAGAAGGCTCACAAAACTACAATTCTACAAAATGTTGATCACATGGTTGGGTGCCTCTTTCTGACCTCAGGACTTTCCATTTGGTCCATGCAGACACGACCTCGATTGCACTGAACACTTTTCTTCCAAACAGATAGAATATAAAACTGTAGCTTTGTCACACAGCCTTCACTTGAACCCTACTCCTTAGACACCAAGGCCTGTTACAGACAGCCAAAATAAAGCTGCTTCGAGTCACTTTTGATGCATGAGTCCTAAGAGGCTGGAAGCTTCACAAAAGCTGCACTCCAGTCCTTAGGACTGGAGTGTGGCTTTGGTGCGGCCTTTGGACTCTTAGGACGCATGTATAATTGAAATACCATACCTCCAAAGTGACTCGAAGCAGCTTTATTTTGGCTGTCTGTAACAGGCCCAAGATTAAACAATTTTGAGGTGACTGATAAATCATGTTTACTGAGAAATAAGTCTCACTGTATTCAATGGGTCTCCATCTCATGCATGTATTTGCAGCAGGACACAAATTAAATTTATTAAAATATTTATAGCCCACCCTTTCCCATGGAATCTCAGGGTAGTGCAAAATATAAACAATTTAAAACCATAAAGATAGAAGTATTGAACACAATACCAGTGAAAAGCACTTCAAAGCTGTAGTGATTTACATGTGTAGGCATATTTTGAAGTAAATTAGATCTCCAGCCCTTCAATAAAAAGACATGTTTTGACTTGAAAGCAGAAATAAACCCATCACTGCCAGTCAGACCTCCAAGGGGCAGGCATTTCACAATCAAGGTGTTAGATCAAGAAATATATGGTAGTATGTTGTTTCCTGGATATTCTACACTGCGCAAAGAAGAGGAGAAAGCCCCAAGACAAGAAGGAAATCTCCAGCCAGTGATCACTGACAGCATGAATTTCCCTTTTGCTAACCATCAGTAGCAGAGCTTGGAGAAGGAAGCACTTTCCAGAGGACAGCAAGGGCCACATTTGGTGTACACACTGCAGAGCCCCTTTTTTCATTCCACAACATTATTTCAGAGACAGAGCCATGTTAGTCTGGAATATCACTATTCCAGATTTTATTTGAGTGCTGTTTTAATGTTTTATGATTATTGTTGTTTTGAATTAGGCTGTTTTTAATCTATGTTTTAGTTGTTAGTAGTGCTTATTTTTAACTTTTGTATTCAATGTTTTAACTTTGTATTTTTTAATATACTGTAACCAACCATGAATCCCACTGCAGAAGAAAAGCGAGATATAAATATTGGAAATAAATAAATAAATAAATATGCAAAAGGATTTTTTTACCACCTTTGAGACTAAATTTATGGAAGAAGATGTAGCACAAGCTTTTGTACACTTAGCTCATGCATCTCAGGATGCAGACATGAGTCTACAAAAACTAATGCTACAACTTCTTTTGCACAGTTAGTCTCAAAGGTGCTACGAGAGCCCTGTGCATACAACATCAGCTTTGTAATACAGTGGGCCATCACATTCACTGGGGTTAAGGGCACAGGACCTCAATGAAAGTGGAAAAACACAAATAAAAAACACTATTTTTTTTACTTGAGAGATTACCTCTCTAGAAATCTCTAGGTCCTCCAGGCCAGCTCTATGGTCAATATCTGCTGGAGGTTGACCATAAAATTACGCTGGAGGACCTACAAGTGCCTAGAAAAGAGTTCTCTCTAGGAATCTCTCTTGGTAAAATGAACAAAGCGTGTGCGAGGACACGAGATTCCTAGAAGACATATTCCAAATCAAACATATTCACAAATATGTGAATAATCATCGCAAAATGGAGGGCCACTAAACTCATTTTTAAGTCACACTTTGATTTTTACATGTGCAACAAGCTATGCCCTCACTGCCTCCTGCAAAGCCTCTATCAACAAGGAACTGGTGGCTATTCTAGCTGGACAATTCTGCAAGCTTTTTTTGTTGTTGTTACCCCAAAAATATATTTCCAAGCTTTGGCAAGACTATGCTCGTACATACACATGATGATTTTGCACACCGAACATCCACCAAGGGACATCTCACCTCTTTCAGGTTGAACTTGAGGTTTTGTTTTGGCCTGTACTAGCTGTTGCTGCCGTTGACTGACACTCCAAGGGAGTGAGCGCTCGCATGACTGCAGATGCTGCTTTTGCAACAAACGGAACAAAGGAAACACAACAAACCACAGATACTTATTACCTGCCGTGACTTTAGCCTGTTTTAGGAAAGTAAATTTCATTATCTTCTTAGATTGTAAGCCGGAGGGAGGGAACCGTCTAACTAAAATTGTATGTACAGCGCTTGTTTAAATTTATAGCGCTATAAAAATAAAGGTTAATAAAATAATAATAAAATAAAATAATAATAAAAATAATAATAATAATAATATAAACACAGAGAACTTGTCTTAGATCAGACCCATCTAGGTCTGTGCTGTTATGAAAGACTCCAGTCCTTCAGATGCCAGCTAGCTATATCTAACATTATTTTGTGTTTAGACTTGGTCCCATCTCCACATATCTCTCATGTATGTATATGCAAATACAGATATCTGAAATAAAACTTAAAAAAATCCCACATCCCCAACAGTTTCTCATCCCAAGCATTTTGGTAAGGAGATCCAACCTGTATCGTTACAATGAGAGTTCACAAGTACTACTTTATATATACATAAATGTTTTTAACTGCTGATGTTTATTATTGTAAGCAACTAGCTGCTATTTTTAAATAGAGAAAAGGCACCACAAGAAATGAAAAATAAGAGAGATTTCAAACCTTGCTTGCTGTTGCAGAATTGTAGCTGGTCCCATGACCTTGCCTTGTTCAAAGAACTGTGCAAACTTTATTAAGTTCTTAGTTTTTAAAAATACACATCAAATTTATCACTCATCTCTAATTTTAGGCCAGTGACTGTAAGTGGGGGGGAATTTGCTCCTTTGGTGTCCCTCACGCCTAAAATTATCTGACCTCTGCTGCAAAATTCAGGGATCTCCCAAATGGGGAGGGTTTTTAATTTTTGTGTCTCAGTGAACCTATTTCAGCTGCTAATCCATTTGCGCTCAGGGACTGAGCAAAGACATGTGAATATGAGCTAACATAATAAATAAAACAATTCTCACTAGCCTAGCTATCTAGCTGAAAGTCAAAATTGACAAACAGTGGATTGAAACTCTGAGTTTGGGGGAAAAAATATTTTTTTGACAACAACTCCTAGAATCCCGGCTGGTAGGCGTGGGGATTCTTGGAATTGTGATCCCCCAAATATAATTTTCCCATGCTCTGCACATTCGCATTTTCTAAACCACTTAGGGGATCACGCCGAAGGTATTCCTTCACCACTTCCAAGACAGTTTTGCACATTGGATAAAACCATGCCAGAAATCTGTATGAGATACTCTTTCTTCTCACAACTCTTGTCCACAATGGACATGTTGTAACAAGATCCTGGCTGCCTCCCCAGCCATGACTGGGAGGTCAAACTGCAGGGACTGTCTTTATCTCAGGATGGGTGTGGATACATATAGAGGAGAGAGATCCACAATGGAGTGGTGGTTTGAGTGTGCCTCCTCAGGAGAACAGGGTCTGAATCCCCACTTAACCATGAAATCTACTGGGTGACACTGGGCAGGTCACACTCTCTCCCTCAGAGGAAGGCAACAGAAAACATTCCTGAAGAACTCTGCCAAGAAAACCCTGTGAACTGAGGGTCCCATATGTCAGGAACTAATGAAGGGAACAAAACACACCACATGTTGCTGGTACTACTGAATTAGGTCGGACAGAGCGCCAAAAAGAGGTGCTTCCCCGTGCCTTTCTTGCTCCACAGGATGCTGCAGCAAAACAAATTGTGAGGTGCTGCGTGCAGCAAAAAGGAAAAAAACTGCCTGGAAGCGCTCCTTTTCTGGTGCTGCTTCAATGCAGCAAAGCACCACAGACGGCACGGTGATGTTGGCAGCTGTGCCGCCCTGTTTGGACGTGGAGCAGCTGCAATGTCATCGTTACCGCACCCATCTGGTTGGCGCTGTGCAGCATGTGGCGCACCCTGGTGTGCTAGGGTGCAGGGCGTGTGCACGCTCCGCCCTTGTGCAACCCTAGCACGTCATGGGTCCGCTGCAACGGGCTCGTCTGTACGGCCTTAGATAGATAGATAGGCAGGCAGATAGATTCAACATCTTTGTTGATCAAGGAAATGAGGCAAGTCTTCCGGTACAGTGGTACCCGGGTTACAAATTTAATTCGTTCCGCCGCCGCGTTCGTAACCACGAAAATCTCGTAGCTGAAAAGCCATAGGCGCTAATAGCGCAAGCCGCGATTTCGTGCGAAAAAGCGCCGAAAGCACCAAAAATTTTTTGTAACCCGAAATAACCTTCGTAACCCGGAACAGTTTTTTCAATGGATTTTTTTCGTAACCCGAAATTTCGAAGGCGGCGCATTCGTATCCCGGGGTCACCACTGTACTACTGAACTTAAGACACACACACACATATGTGGTTTGCTGTTGCTGTGTGCCCCAAGTCATTTTTGACTTATAGGGTTATGGTAATCATAGGGTTTCCTTAGCAAGTTGTTTCAGAGGGGTTTACCATGCATCCTCTGAGCTGAGAGAGTGTGATTTGCCAAGGTAAACCAGTGGTGGGTATTCGACATAAAATTATTACATAGTGCAAAGTATACATTTCTAATGTACTTTCTCCCCTCTCCCCGTCCCACAGTGGGCTTTATGCTTGAGAGGGTATTTCGAACTTGGTCTCCAGAGTGCTCAATGCTGAAACCACTATACCACACAGTAGTGTGTATGTACACACACCATATAACACACACACACACACACACACACCACATATATCATATATGGTGTATATGTGTAACACACTTATATATATTAAGATGTAATATAGGTATATATAATATGATATAATATGTTTATATATATCAACTAACATGTATATATTACTATTATATGTATATAAAGTGTGATAGATACTACACAGACTATATATATATATATATATTATAATAAGATATAGATATAATATATATTAAAATAGAGTAGGTATTATTAAAATGTATATATTACTGTATTAGTATGATATAATTAAATTGTATAATATATATGTCTGTATATATATATATAGAGATATATAGTATAGAATTAACACACTGAATATATACAGTTAATAAGAATTATAGAATAATATATTACAAGATTATAATATTATTAAAGATGTAAGCCGCTTGACTGCCCTGTTTCAGAAAAACGTGGGATATAAATAAAATAAAAGTATTTTAGTATCTCTTTATTTATTTAGCATTATATAGATGTATTATATAACATACAGTAATTATATATGAGTGGTTTATGTATACACACACACACAACACATAGATATATATATATATATATTAATATACGTTATGATAATATATGTGTGTGTGTGTGTGTGTGTGTGTGTGTGATACATTCATCTAAATGCTACTGGATGAATCGTGCCACAACCCTGGTCTCCCTTTTCCCCAACCCAGGAAGCCCTTTCCCAGCTTTCAAATGCGAGATGGTCTCCGACTGTTTGTTTGGTTGTTTGTTTACAAGTGGTGCCAAGCAGCTGGAGTCAGTGGGGGCTTGGCTTTTTTGGGGAGGGGGTTGTTCCTTTTTGCCATTGCCAAGGCACTTTTGGCAGGAGGAGGAGGAACTGAGCACACCTTTACTAAGGAAAGCCTTGGCCAAAGGGGCTTTGCATAACAGCCAGAGGACCTGCTGCGGCCTCGTCCTCTACCCCTCCGCCGAAAGACACAACAAAAGTGGTAGCCAAAGAAGAGCAAGGCAGCAGCGGCTGAGGGCAGCCTGGCCCACTGTTCCAGGGTGCCTCCCTCTTCCTCTTGGCCCTGGCTGCTGCCACCATGTTGCGCCCGAGGAGTAAGAGTTGCAGCGTGCACAGAGAGTCTCTCTCCCCAGTTTTCCCCCTTGACTGACCTGGGCGCCAGGCTCCCTTGGCTGGAAGGGCAGCGGGCAGCAGAGGCAGCACAGCCATGTTGGAAGCCAGCAAAGGCATTCCCTTACTCGCAGCACAGCAGCAGTGCTCTCTCTCGGAGGCGAGGCAGCCCCTTTCCCAGGCCCACCCCCTTGGCTTGGGGGGGACTAGCCC